>NC_079902.1:19237406-19524906 GCF_024868665.1 Triplophysa rosa
TATGTCGTAAAAATGGGAGCTTTTGGTTGTTTTATTTCATAATTAGACAATGTTTGGGCTGCATAGACAGTGACCCTGCCTGATACTTCACTGTTACACGGATGCATTTATAGATTGTCTATGCGGTATTTTATTCAGGTGTCTTTATTATGTCGTGGTATATTTATATTTTATTTTAATATTATTATTTAAATGAATTATAAGTAAACACTCAGCATCTCAGTGTTTATAGGTTTTGTTTTAATAGGGACAGGCCTGTCAGCATAAATTGCTAAGGTTTTGTTCAGGAGACCTGAGTGTATATTTAAAAAATCAGATAAAATCCCGATTTACCAAAATCCTTTATAAAATAATATTGTTTGTAAACAGTGATTTGACTCAAGTTGGTAGATGGATTGACATGTGGCAGTTTGGTGTTGGAGAGCACTCACTGACCTATTGGCTTGATTTAATCAATTTAATCAACTCGTACAAACACGAAGACCATTCAGATGTCATATGACACGAACAAAACCTGACAGGCCAGCTTGTCTTGTCTGGATTCTTCAGGTCAGTGTAATAAACGAAATTATTATAAGTATACAGCTGTGATTTTGTTCATTTAAACAGTGTGACATCACATAATCGATCCGTAATATTTCTGTAAACACAATATATCCATAGTTCTTTGATTCAGCGCCCAATAATACATTTATTTTTGTAATTTTCATATTTGTACTTCCAATGCCAAAATAACAATAGAAGATAAGATACATGTTCTTATCTCTTGCAGGACGTAGTGTTGCGTGTGAAGCTGTAGAGCTGTGCTGATGGAGCAGTGTGCGTGTGTGGAGCGAGAGCTGGAGAAGGTGCTGCACAGGTTCGTGACATACGGACACCAGTCAGAGGAACGGTTGGACGAGCTGCTCAGGAATGTCTGCGAGCTGCGGAGTCGTTTGCTCGCATACGGTGAGTACCGAAAAACGTCAACTTATATACATAATCACCTGCTTGTATAGTTATTTGTATGTATGATTCATATTTGAGAGCACACTTGGGTCTTTAAAAATGAGATCAAAGTCAACCAGGTGTTATTTATTTATTGAATGGCATTAAGTCAAGAACAAAAGGTATACATCAGATTCCTGCGTCAATAATAGCCTGCGGAGCAAACAAACACGCCAAAGCAGAAAAACTGTGTTGATGACCCCTATCCCACACGTTTGGTTTGTAGATGGTTATATAAGCCTAACTCTGTAACAACAATGAGTCACAGTAGTATATGCCTATTTAAATCCAAGAGTCATTTCACCATCCTCTTGTTTTTCCTCTAGGTGTGCAAGATGCAGATTTGTCAGTGTTGCATCAAACGATGGCGCAATGCTGCAAGGACATCAAAGAAACCGTGCAGGTGCTCGCCTCGCGGCACAAGGACATCCACGGCAGCGTTTCGAAAGTGGGCAAAGCTATTGACAGAGTAAGTTTGGGAGATCTTCATTTAATTGTTGTATAAAATAAGAGGCTGTATAAAATATGTGCCCGGATTTGTCTCTCTTAAATGCTCCAATGTCGCGTGCAGAACTTTGATGCGGAGGTGAGCGCAGTTATAGCCGAGCATGTCTGGGACACTCCAGAGAGGCAAAAATACCTCAGCGAAACGATCGTAGAGCACTTGTATCGACAAGGCATGCTAAGTGTTGCTGAAGACCTGTGTCAGGTACAGTTTTTGTGTTTAAAAGTACTAAAGTTTGTTGACAGCGTTGAGTCGGCACTAACATCGTTGGCTTTTTTCTGACATCACAGGAGTCCGGTGTAGTAATTGACATGAGCATGAAACAGCCTTTTCTGGAGCTCAATCGCATTCTAGAGGCTTTGAGAACGCAAGATCTGCGACCAGCACTGGAGTAAGCGCCATGTTCTCGTCCAAACACGTTTCATCTCTGAAGTATGTATTCAGTGGGGTCTCCAGTACATTTATTTCTTTGTATGATTGCAGGTGGGCAGTGACGAACCGTCAGCGTCTGCTGGATCTCAACAGCACCCTGGAGTTTAAGCTGCACAGACTCTATTTCATTAGCCTCCTCAATGGGGGCATCAGCAAACAGCAGGAGGCTTTACAGTACGCGCGACATTTCCAACCGTTTGCCTCACAGCACCAGAGAGGTGAGGTTCATGACACGGATGACTGTTGTACAACAGGAATTGTTTGTTTTACCACAACCAGCTTTGATTTTGTAACCGTAGGCGCAACTAAAATGGAGTCCATCGGGCTACCATTTGGGCCCATTAAAGCTATTATATTGTTCTTCAATAGCACTTGATGGATTGGCTGCTGTATTAAACTGCCTGATGTCTATTTGCGCTCTCTAGATATTCAGATCTTAATGGGCAGTCTGGTGTACCTCCGCCACGGGATTGAGAACTCGCCTTACCGTGATCTGCTGGAGACGGATCAGTGGGCAGAGATCTGTAACATCTTCACACGAGACGCCTGCGCACTGCTCGGACTGTCTGTGGAATCGCCACTTAGTGTCAGGTCAGACGTTATATTTAAAGCATGTCTGCCCTCTACAGTTCTGAAGCACTTGTAAATATGGTTTGCTATGTGCACTGTAATCTTAAAGCCAGAGGGATTGATGTGTTACTTCTGAATTTTGTTTTTGTTGTCCAACAGTTTTGCGTCTGGTTGTATGGCTCTGCCTGTGCTCATGAACATCAAACAGGTTATTGAACAGAGACAGTACAATGGTGTTTGGACACATAAGGATGAATTGCCAGTAAGTCTCTCTCTCTCTCTCTCTCTCTCTCTCTCTCTCGGTCTCGCTCTCGCTCTCTGTTTGTCTTGAGCTGAGTGCTAAGGATGTACCTTAGCAATTCCTGTTAATAGATGAATTTTTAAACAACTCAAACAGTAAAACTTGTGATTTTAATATTTTTATACGTTTTTTTACGATTTGTTAACTATTTTTGTACAATCGATTTTATGGCTCTGATGCTTTTAAAGTTTTGTTGAAATCCTTTCTAACATGAAGTCTCAGAATGATTATGCAGTATTGGTTCATTCATAATCGATGATGATGATAAACTGTATTACATAATTGGAAAGATTAATGCATCCGCATTGTGTGTGTGCGCTCGCAGATTGAAATAGACCTGGGAAAAAAGTGCTGGTATCACTCAGTGTTTGCCTGTCCAATCCTGAGACAGCAGACGTCAGAAAGTAATCCACCCATGAAGCTTATCTGTGGGCATGTCATATCCAGAGATGCCCTTAACAAACTCACCAACGCTGGGAAGTAAGAATCTAACTCACAAGTCACACAAACAAATCCATTTGAAATCACTTTGATGAATGAACTAAACTCTTCAAAACTCTTTTCTCAGGCTCAAATGCCCGTATTGTCCAATGGAGCAGAATCCCGCAGATGCCAAACAGATCTTCTTCTGATGTCTTTTTGGAGCAGATCTGAATGAAACATTGAAGGCCTCTCGGAGCCGCAGTTAGAATGATCCTCATTCGCAGGCATTGTGGGCCTTCCGTGGAGGCCCCTCCCCACCCGCAACGCCACCTCCCTCTCCAAAGCTTTTAGTTCACAGAGGCAGGGGGTCACGGCAACATGCCCGTAGAACCTGTAAGTGTACCTTACGAGGGACAGAGCTGACCGGATCCTTTATTTGTTAACACGGTCTAGTATAAACAGGCTTATAGCGAGTACGAGTACGTGTGTGCGCGTTTCTCTCCATTTATCACAGTTTTAATAGCGGAGTATTTTTACGTTTCCCGGGTTTAACATCTTTCTTTTCTTTTTTTTGTGACTTTTAGTAAGCGATTTGGCGTAATGCATCTGCGTGGGTGACTTCTAGCCAGAATATATCCACAGTTTCCTCTTTAAAGCTAGCGTATAAATAACTGAACGGGGACTTATTGCACGTGTACAATAGAAACGATTTTTCAAAATGTATATTAACAATGACAGAATAAAGGTTGGTGGATTGGTGGAGGGCTGGTTGGTGCGTGTTTTGAACCAGATGTTGATTGTAAACGAATGACGTCTCACTTTCCAATGTAATAAAGGTTGTAATTGGATTGAACGGTGCATCGGTTTGAGTTTTCTGAGATTTGATGATATTTTTGTGGAGATTTTGTTCCTTGCGGCGGTCTGATGTCAAAGGAAACCTCCGTGTCCGAGCCACGTCTCTTGCTCTGTTTGCTCGCAATGAAATGTTTAAAAATCGTATTATTATACTGCTGTGATTTGTGTACAGTATCATTTTCCATGAGTAGATCTGCATATGTTGTAATGTTTTACGCACACAAGCAAATGTCACGCAACAGCTTTAACATCGATTTGACTTGACAACTCTGGGTTCCTCAGCTTGCATCATCAAAACGGGCTGCACGCAAAATGTGGACGATTGATCCCTTGCCACCATATAACATACAGTGTACTGTAACTGTGTCCATTAGTGTTTTGACGTTGCCCTTCAAATGGAGAACTTCCAGGTGTTTCCCATAATCCCATCTGTTTTTATCTAGGTGAAAGGAGACGTGGAATATTTGATCCTTTAGGAGAATCTTAAAATACTGTTCACTCTTAGGATCGATATCTTCAAACGTGCATGCTGAGTCGAAATGTGTATATTTGTCTATATAGTTTTCGACTAATTGAATGAAAGTAAAATTCAAAGCCCTGCCCATCAGAAGTGTCTCTGACAGGTGTGATCCAGAGACCCAGTGGCAAGCTCGAGAGAGAAAACCTAAACTTGTTAACATTGTCAGATGAAAAGAATGTACCAGCAAAGCAACAGAGTTTAAAAATGTCTGCATTTGTTTTTCACTAAACATTTTTTGTTTTTCATAATTTGCTATGCATAAGCATTTCTTTTTTCTTTTTGAGGCCTTCTTTTATTTTAAGAACGTGTGTAGGAGTGCTAATGTGGCAGCTGCCATGTGTGTGCTGATAATTGTTTTTTTCTTTAGTAGACAGTCATTTATGACCTCTTATCACCTAAATGTTTCAGATCAAAGCGGAGTGCTGTGTGTTATATCCTGAGTTCATTTAGTGACAATGACTCTGCTTTCTGTACTAACAACTGCAAGGCAACTATTGTAAATATTTATCTCCTGACAGTACAGTATGTTTATTATACTTGCATCTAAATAATAAAAAAGATTTATACATAATTGTTAATGGGGTTTTCTGTCCACCGAAAGTGTATGGAAATCTATACTGAGGTTTTTATTGACAGACTGAAGCAAAATATGAAAAAAGAAAATCAAATGTGCATCTTATCTGTTAAATGTTACTGTACTTCCATCTCTTATTCCTTAAATCAAAGAACTTCAATATATACAGCCACAGAAATAATTAAGAGACCGAAGTTATCCAAAATGTAAAAAATGTTTTTTCCGAATTTACTTTTATATATAAATAGTGTGTTTAGGTAGGTTAGGTAAAATAAAATTATATTTTTTGTTTAATTCTGTGAACTATCAATATTTCTACCACATTTCAAATGAAAATATTGTTTCTATTTGTATTTATTTGTAGAAAATAAAAACAGGTCAAAACAACAGAAAAGACGCTCTGTATTTTTTCAGACCTTAAAAACGGCAAAGAAAACAAGTTCATATTCACTTTTAAGCAATACAATAGTAATATTTGTACATGTATTAGGAAAAGTTCAAAAATTATTGATATGATAACCTGCTTTTTTATTGGTTTTCATGTGTCTTGTCATTCTGTCAGTCTTTCACATTGTTGTTGGATGACTTTATCACTCCTGAGGTTTGATTTTGTTGAAATTCAACAGACGAGCGACTGTAATGGCCACATCTAGAAATGCTGATTAAATAAAAATTTGGAATGGTCTGGTGGTTCATAGACATGGAACAGCAAGAAAGCAAAAATCAATTTAAATGAGATGTTGAAATTTACCCCCACAAGAGGGAAACCTCGGTTCAAAAACTGAGCTCCTAGGTTCTTAGGAATGACAGTGTTGATATTTGTCAGTTTTTCTATTTATTCCATATAAGAAATATTTTAAATGATCTTCGTGCTGAATAATGATTGGTAGTTTATCTAAGACTATCATTTCAATTTCAGCTTTTGACAGTGTATAGAACAACGCTAATTTGTCTTTTCATTGAGGATCTCATTCTATATCTCACAAACCTTTACAAGTTCTTACTCCACGTGTGGTATGGACATATCCGTCGGGCCATTGAGAGTTTCCATGGAAACACCTGCTCCTTGCACAACTGGAGTCCTGTCTATGTTTCCACACTTAGTTAAATGACCTGTGACCCCTGCATTCTAGCGGAGTGATAAAAAAAAGCTTGACCAGATAATGAATCCTATGAGGCAGAGCAAAGCAAGGACTTCAATCCTGTTGACCTTGTCTGTCTAAAAAAGGAATAAAACTCAATAAGTATATAGAAAACTTTTCACCCAAAGGTTGAAATAAAATGTGTATATTTTTAGTTTTACAAGTAACTTGTATCAATAGCTTTTCATACTGGTGGGTCAATGAACTTTGTGACAGCACTTTGCTTTTCAAGAAACAACTTAGAACTTAAGTCTTTACCTGGAGACAGAATAGACGCCTTATTGTCTTCATGACAATGACCCATTCTGATCCATCAAGCACAAAATTCCTCTCAATAGAGCCGGATCTGATGAGCAGGTGTGCAGGGGCTTTGTGGAGGTGCATTCTTCCCCTGATCAGTCACGAGAAGAAAGAACAAAGCTAATGTTTTTCTATTAAGGATCTCACAAACCTTTACAAGTTCTCACTCAACGTGTGGTATGGACATGTCTGTCTGGTCATCAAAGAAAAGAAAATCTGTGATCAGTGGTCATTCACAATGTTCTACACACTCATTCACGAAATATTTTATTACTTTCATAAGTTGATTAATCTTTTAGCTACACTGTAAAAAAAACTGTAATTTTACAGTAATTTTCTGTTAGTTTTTTGCAGATTTTCTACGTAAAATGTAAAAAAAAACTACATTTGACTGTTTTTACAAATTTTTATGTATTTTTTTAAATACGGTCAAAAAACGCAAATTTGCAGAAAAAGACCGCAAATTTACAGGAAAATGGGAAAAACTATTTAATAGATATCCTTATATCCTATAAATTTACAGAAAACTTCTGTTCTTTTACAGAATGTTTTTTACAGTGTACAAATTAAAGAATATTACAGTTGAACTTATTTTACTTAGTTTAAAATCAGATTTCCTTGACACAAGTACAACCTAATGAAAAGGTGTGAATAAGATTTAAGAAATCTTTTATTTACTGAATAGAGCATACTGCATGTGAATGAAAAGAAAAGTGTCAATAATTCAAAGAAACATTTGAAACTTTTATTTTACACTACTGGAAGACACATTTTAGGGCTTTTTTTTACAGAAACAAAAGGAAAAAACTAAAATTCCAAGGTTTATATGACATTGAGGTAAAGAACATCATACCTGGCTGTATAGTACAAATCTATACATTTAATACATGAAATTCAGTAGTTTAACAAGTCACAGTATAGTTTCCTAAGGGAAGATTCAACAACCTAGGATCTGAAATTAAAACTTTCTCAACAGTGTTTTCAACAGTGACGTACAGACATCTGCGAGTTTCCAGAAATGTACTTTCACATTCATGCATTTATGGACATCTTAGGTTGAAAGGAAAGCTCACCGGAGCAATCGATACACACAGAAGCTGAAGTACTTTTAGATCGGCTGTTGACATTTTTCCAATACAAGAGACAAACAAGCATATCTCTTGGGATCTGCTTTTAAAGTGCAACATGCTTTTTAGGGAATGCACGAGAACTTCTCCCCTTTCTTCAGTCTTTGACATTCGGCAGCATGAAAAATTAACGCTTTTTGTTTATAAAACTTGAATAATGTTTAGTAACTAAAGCACAAGCTATAGAACGGACAGATGCTATTACACTCAAATCAAACGGCTAATTTAAAATATGGATGTGACTTTAATTCTATGACTTTAAACGATGTTCACCTCTACACATTTTTTGACAGTGATTTATTTGATTATTTTGTAAAAAAAATCGATTTGATGCTTTAGATAAACATCTATCAAAGCAAAATCCCTTTTTATACCTCTACACAAAACATCCCATAATGTTCAGCTTGCATATTCCACTTTTTGGTTCACATGTAAAATGTGTACATTTATTCATTCATCTTGAAACAGTCTTAGAAATCACAAGTCCAAGCAGTTGTCGTCAATCTTAAACGTCGAACAACGCTTACAATCAAATTTCAGAGGACTCGATCCTCTCTATCCAAGGCAGACTGATGGACGGGTTCTCTTCCTGAAAAGCCCCGCCCCCACCTCCTGTTCCCGCCCCTTCCGCTCTGGCCCTGCCCCCTCTCAGCAATGCCAGTTCTCTCTCCAGAGTTTCATT
The DNA here is from genome assembly GCF_024868665.1 of Triplophysa rosa. Classification (NCBI taxonomy): domain Eukaryota; kingdom Metazoa; phylum Chordata; class Actinopteri; order Cypriniformes; family Nemacheilidae; genus Triplophysa; species Triplophysa rosa. Next base: position 19,245,825 of record NC_079902.1, read on the forward strand.
CTTGTGGTACATCTCCAGATAGCTGCCCTGCAGCTCCTTCTGATACCGTATCACTTTCTCCTTATCGGCCTGCCACGTGCTCCTCTCGGCCTCAAAGGTGGAAACCTGCGCTTCATTCTGACGTCTCTCCAGGAGCAGTTCAGCGCGCAGACGCTCCTCTGTAGCGCTAGGTCCTCCGGTCTCACCTGCATCCGCCCGCCCGTCCTCTGAAGTAGGCGGGGGACATTTCCGCCGGGCACCCTGTAGGGCCATCTGCAACATGTCGATCTGATCGTCCTTGGATCGGATCTGATTGCGTGCCTCGTGCAGTTGAGTTTTCAAGAGGAACATCTCGCTGAGCTTCTGTGTGACCTCTGCCTGCGAATCTCGTAACTGCTGCTTTAGTAAAGAGATTTCTCCAGACTTCTGACAGACCTACACAGGGTTAAAAACCATCGAGTCAAAACATGAATAATACAAAACATGAATATGAATACTGTCAAGCATGGTTGCTATGCTTCATTTTAGCCATGCAGGGCTTTAATGCTTTGTTCAGACAAGCAGTGAAAGTTCTTTTCTGCCTATAAGCCTTAATGTGACAGTTGTTATTTTATAATTTATTCATTCTCATGTCATTCCAAACCTGTGTGACTTTCTTCATGACACAAAAGAAGATATTTTTAAGAACATTGGTCACCATTGACTTCCATTGTATGGACACAAAACCATATTTCTCAAAATATCTTCTTTTGTGTTCTACAAAAGAAAGAGTCATATACAGATTTTGAATGACACAAGAGTAAATAATGTTGGCATTTTCATTTTGCATGAATTACTATATTTCTTTACATTGAGTTTTTTGTATTTAGTTTTTGTATCAGTAGTAGTTAACATAAAAACATAACATAAGACCTGTTTAAACCCGATCTGATTTTTAAAAACCAACACATGATCCGTCTCTGTTTATCTCCAAAGAAAAAGTTGTGTCTTATCTCTTCTAAAATTCTCCGAAGCCCCAAAACTCAAAGTAAGTCTGACACCATGCATACCTCCCACTGGGTTTCCTCTAGCTGAGGATTAATGATCTGGCTTAGTGCAGCTGGACTTTGACTTTTCAGGGTCTGGCACTCCAGTCTGACAGAATCCAGTTCCTCCTGCAGCCGGTTGCGTTCTTGCTGTGCCTTATAAAGCTGCAGCTGCATGTGTCGTTGGGAACGCTGGGCCTGCTGGGATACCTGCCGAAGTTTGGCCATATACAGGTGCTTCAGCTCTGTGACTTCCTTCTCCCAAAGCCGCTGTTTCCCCTCAAAAACCTACAGTGGGACAAACCGAGACAGACACAGAGAAATGTTATTAGTTTCATTTTTGTCATTTTAATTTCTTGTTAATGCAATTTATTTGTATTTATTGCACAAATAATTATGATTTTTGTAAGTATTTTTTGGTAAAGCATCTCTTTATGTTTGTTGCAGGATATTATAGGGAATTTTGCCTCATTTTTTTATCGTAACGAATTACTCTCGGTAACCCCCACCCAATGTAATTTATTCAATAAAAAAAAGTAAAAAAATACAGCATAAAAACAACTTTTTTAAACTTCCAAATACTTTCTTTTGGACATCAGAGAGATTATACGAACATGATAAATTGAATTTTATTATGAACCTTAAATCCACAGCATGTGTCGTAAATGCTGTTGCTCATTTCACATGGGGCGTTTCTTAAAGACACGGCAGCAATTATTATGAAGATTTCAAAGAGAATGTGGAAAGTGATCGAAGAATTTGACTAACATTACATGTACAAAAAATAAATGAAAAATGTCAAAAAAGATACATTTACTGTATATATGTGTGCATGAATATGATCTGACCCCTTAAATGTATACACCAGCATCTGTATTACATGTCTGTGTTCTTTTAGATACTGACCTGCGCAATGGCATCTTCACTCTCATCCAGGTTCCTCCTCATCTGCCGCAGCTCGTGCTCCTTCTCCTGCAGCCGCTCCTCCAGATCCCTCACCACATCCTCCAGAGAATGCGACAGATCGTAGGGGGGCGGCGCCTCGCTGCCGTAGCACTGCAGACGGTTCAGCGTGGCCATGCTCTGGCAGGACATGTCAGTGACGGTGGAAGCAGCCCCCTTGGAACCCAGCGAGGTGCGATCCAGCGAGCCTATGTGGTTGATGTGCCCCATAGAGGCGCTGATTTGTCCCAAGTGAGGGCGGAACGGCGGGCGATAGGGCGGCAGGCTGTTCATGGAGTTGTGCCCAGAGTCCGACGTGTTCTCCTCTTCCTGGCCTCGGACCGCCGCCAACACGCCCTTGTTGGCGCTCGTGCCTGGCCGCGAGGGGGAGGAAGAGGAAGATGAGGTGGACAGCGATTTGGATGCCGCTTTGGCATAGGACGGATGCATGCTGTTAGTGTAGCCACTCTCTAGCTCTTCCGATTTGGACGGGTAGAGGTTCTGCATGGAACTGAAGTTTTTTGGTGTGACGGGTTTGAAAGCAGAGGGCCTGAATCGTGGCTGTAAGAGAATAAGGATAAGTCAATTATAGCATGTGCATCAGGGGAGCGGATCTACACTTAAATACTGGAGCTGTGCCAAACAACAGAAAGTAATTTAATGTAGACGGCTTTTACATCCATATTTCTTGTGTCTTGTTGAATTCGCCGCTCAATAAGGTCACTTGAGAGGAACCCTATTTGATTACAGAGATAAATTTAGCAAGCAAAGGCTGTTCACACACTGCTCGCCTGAAGGTGTTTTTATGATTTATTTCAGATTGGAAACGGGGGTGTTGCTCACTTATCAATAAATTATACTTGCTTTAGGAAAAAAATATTGCTTTTATGGACTGGACTGGAAACATTGTCTTGATTTCTGCATTTCAATTACAGGCTTTGAAAATTACGACGAGGAGATCATCAATCTTGTTTTCATTCTGTGATCGTAAATGGGAATTTTTAACACCTGCTCTTTTGGAGATTTGCTTATTGCTTATTTTTTAAATCAACAGGACTCAATCTTAATATCTAATCATGTTTTTAAAAAAATATATATTTTTTTATTTATTCATTTTTTTTTTTTAATTATTTTAAGATGCGTTAAGATGGAGTGTTTTAACACGTTACATTTTTTTACTGGATTGTAACATGCAAAAACACATCACCTTTAAAAATACGATTATTTTATTCTTTTAACTTCAAATAAATTCTTACAATAAATTAAAATATAAATTAATTTATTTTAAATTAAAAGAATATTTTTATAATAGCATTTTTAACATAAAAAACATCAACTTTAAAAATATTTTTATGTTAAAATGTTTCCGAAATATATTTTAATAATTTATTTTAAGATGAGTATGTGTGTTTTTACATGTTGAAAAATGTTTTCTTAAAATATATTAAAATATACATTTTACAGTATTGTTACATGCAAAAACATATCACCTTTAAAAATACAATTATTTTATTATTTTTACTTCCAATAAATACAAATATAAACTAATGTATTATTAACTAAAAGGGATTTCTAAAGTTGACTAGTTTTTTAAGTTAAAATACCGCAAAAATAGATTTAAATAATTTAAATATTAATAGGCCATTTGCTTCTATAATCATAATTAAAACTCATAAAAAAAACATATCATTTATAATATTTATAAATTAATAATTCAAATAGCAATAATATAATATAATTGGCTAGCACTGTTAAAGCTACTGCCATTTTAGTTATTTTCAGGTGCCGTCACAACAACAATTCCAGTAAACACAGTACTGAACAGCAATTCTTTACACATTGTATACCTTGTCAAACTTGCCACCTATGGGAAGTGAATTCTTTCCCAAATCAACTTCCTTTCCATCCCTGTGATAGACCTTAGTGTAGATGTCCTCCTCCTCAAGCCTGTGCTCTCTCTTGATGGAGGATGTTCCAGAGATGATGTGCTTGCTGCTCTTCTGTTCCTTCTTCGTAATGTTGAGATAGTTGAACAATTCTCTCTGGTTGAAACCTTTCTTAAGCAGGCCGTGGTTCTGACGTCCCAGGACCTGTGGGACAGCTCTGTTGCTCTTAATAGGTGACACGTCTGATTTTTCGATAAGGCTGCCTACACTTCCCATGACGCAGCGGCCGGATACCAGAGAGGATACTGGGTAATGGGTACCGATGGTTTTGCTGGGGTCCTGGGTCAAAGACAGGGCCTGGACTGTTGCCATTGGTTACAGGATCAAATGGCTCCTCTGGGATTTCTAAATTGGAAGAGAAAGGAAAACAGGTGAGAAACTCTTCAAATGATCACGTATTAAACCTGAAGCTGAGTTCCTTATGAAAACTGAAATTTAGTCCCGGAAATCATACTGTTCGCCCAGGGCCACTGCTAAAATGAACAAGGCCTGGTACAAAATGTTTATGATATTTTCTCCCCACACCCAATGACTAGTCTATACCAAATATGACTGTAAGACACAGGGCCCGGGACAATATTTTCTGGTTGTCCTCCTGATGGGACAGTATCTAACTGAATAAAATAAACCAGCATGAACATTCACGAATAATAAAAAAAAGAAATCCCAATGTGTTTCTATATAATTTTCCTAATGCACATTGTTGCAAAGCAGCTTTACAGAAAACATGTGAGTACATTAGAAACTGGAGGGAAAAAACTGAAAATTGGTACAGAAACAAGAAAAACACATGAAAAAAATACATAAATATCATTATGGAGCAATAAGGTGTTTATTATGAGAAAAACGGGCTAAATAGTCCATTTCTGAAACACTGTGCTAGGTATATAAGTCATGTATTAGGTTGTGTAAATGAACACTTTTTATTACAGGGTGAACAATTCCACAAAATAGGTCGAAAGCATCTGCTTTCCATTTATAAACAAGAACTGGTGTACCAACGCAAGTTCACAAATTCATTACGTAACCAGGATGATTCAAACTGGGAATCATCCCATGAACCGAATACCCTGAGAAATAGGCCAAAGGCCTTTAAAAAAACCCACAAAGCCACTTTTAATTTAGACTAAAATACTGCTGGATTAACCACTGTTCGCTTGTGACCACAAATGTTTTCTCTGCTAAGATAAACTAAACATTTCTCTTCCATCAGCACGACTGATCTACTTATCCACCCAGTATTGCTGTGCACTGGTCTATCTAGGGGTTTGAAAACAGCAGTATTTCCTACCTCCTGCTCTCTTTCTCGCAATCTATTTTCTCTTTCCAGAGCACCTCATTAAGGGCCTGTATTGATTTCACCTCCATGACCTCCTTTGCCATTGCTATAAACAAACGCCATTGGCCTCCAGCAGCCGTCAAGACAAAATACGATGCACTCCAGTGTTTTTTCTTGTGTACACACTCCTCCGGTGTGAATATATACCCACCCACACCCTAATAGGACTGATTTTACTAAGAATAAACCAAACTGTATTGAACAGCCACCAGTGCCATCTGAAAAACTCATAAATAATACAGTGACCTCGTTTGAACACTCAGGCCCAATTCTGACTCGCAGTCAAGCCGATATTGAGAAATGCATTTGCTAAGGCCAAGAATATGTCAGCGTTTGGCTAGACAACACAACTAAGCACCTCTGGGTTGTGCTGGGAGAGTGCTGCCTTCCTGTCTAATGCATCTTCACCTCTGGCACCCCACCCAAAACAAACATTTACTCCATGTGACATGCTGGAGGAGATGCATCTGCAATAACTTCGTGTAGATACACTGGAAAATAACAATAGTCATAGGATAAACAAACTGTTTTAATACATATCATACACACACCATCAGCTCCAGAACACCAACAAAATGATCATTTCACCAAATTCAAGGTTCTGCTATTGAACCCATTATGCAAATGTCTGGAGAGAACGGAGATAAGTGTGGCACTTGAGTTCAGACTCTTCAAAAAAGCACCTCATGATTTTATGCATGAGATGTGGCCGAGCTCTCCTCGGTTTGTGCCATCACAGTTCTCGGCACAAATTATAAATAAGCCATCACATAGAGTGCCACTTTAGTTTATTATTGACAGGCCGAATAGTAAAGTATCGCAACAGGAGAGGTCAGAGAAATAGGTCACAGAAAGCGAAAGGAAGTGGGCGTGGCTATGAAATATTTAGATGAACAGATGGCGAGTCGAGCTCGATGACCTAATGATGATGGTTCAGAATGGGCAGATTTATCGTGTGACTGCACTTTGCGTCATTAATACTTCATGATATTTTTCACGGCTGATTCACCACACAAGCATGTTCAGATAGATACACTTCCTCTGAGAACACAGCCAGGTGAACACCAAGCAACACTGACGAACCCAGAAACCGTATGACGTTTCACTGGAGGAGTCAGACAATTTCAAAATGGTCAATCCTGTGGGAAACAAAAACATACACTAAGGTAAATGTCTGTGCTGGAAGTATTTATGAAGGGAACTGAGGAGAGGTGGGGGTTCGAAGCCCGGTTAAAAGCAGCCACAAATATTGAAGGACAGGAAAAATGTTGCATCCAGTCCCTTTCCATCTTTCCATAATTGCCTGAGACATTGAACAGCCGGAGTAGGTTGAAAGACTAGACCTGATTTACAACCTAGTTGGACCTTCAGAGGCAGTGGCCCTTACACACACGCACGCACGCACACACTCATTATAGAAACATTTTAATTAGAGGCTAGTCAACCTCACAGCAAGAGTTCAGCTCATTTCTTTGAGACCCGAAACTTGCCGTTTTAAATGTCTTCGTGGACATCGTATAATGATCCTCAGTGCAGGATCACAAAACCTTCATAAGTGGCGTTTGCGTTTTCTGAGAAACGTTTTATTTGATCTGTAATGAGAGGTTTGGAAACATTACCTGCTTAAATCGTAAGGAAACTGAACAGAAATGAGCCTGTAATCTAGACTTTAATCTACAATGAAGTAAAATCTTACCGTCACATTTACATCTGAATATTCTGACAAGTATCAAGTGAAAATTCATATAAACGTTTTTTTAGAGCGCAATGTTTTATTGATCGGCACAGATATTTACAATAAAACAATAATGTATAAAACATCTTAAAGCCTAGGCATAAAATACATGCACTGGCAATTGTTCCTTAACAGAAGTGAGACGGATAAAAAACAAAAACAGAACACACAGAAAAAAGATCCAGATTCCAAACATACTTTCAAAAATCAAGTTAAGGCTTGCAGGCTCTCACATGAAGACAGTTCCCTGTCTAGCTTGACGCATCTCTAAATATTAAGTTCACTTCCTCCTCTGGCTCTAAACTTGCATACTGCCTTGTACATTATTACTTATTTTTGATAGAGACTGTCCTCACAAACCGACTGTGATCGGAATAGCATATTACGTTATGTGGTATATAATACTGTCTGTATGTATAAAGTGCAATTTTCTCTCTGTAGTCAAAATGATCAAATAAAAATCAAATAAGAAACAGAACATTACCACATTTTTTCAAATCTCTTTTTGGACTGTGTATCTTATAAAATGCATTAAAGTTCATACACTTTCATTGAAGGTATTTAAAAAACGATTCCCAAAATCATAACTGAGTTTCCCATCACTGAATTACGTACAACACAGTATTATATTCACGAATAATATTGCTTCACATCCCTTACACCGCTCGAGTCGCGTCCGGTATAGACATGGTGTTAGAAAAATGTCCTGTACTCAACTGTGCTATTTTGAGACAACATGAATAGAGGAACTAAAGACTATATTTTTAGTATATTAAAGGGACAGTTCCCCAAACAGCTTGTAACCAAGTTCTTGGCCACCACTGACTACCATAGTAGGAAAAGTCAAAAGTTCCCCTGAACTGTCTGCTTTGTACATTCTTCAAAATATCTTCTTTTGTGTTCACCAGAACAAAGAAAATTGTCCTACTACGGTAGTCATTGGTGGCCAAGAACCTGTTATTAATTCATAAGGGACACTATAATAACATTAAAAAATAATAAGATGGCAGTCACCGCCGAATTCTGTCGGCTGCCACCCCTGCCAGCCAGTCACGTGGCTGTCCACAGGAAATGACACATCATTCCACCGAGCTGTCCGTCATTTGCTGTCACTCCAAAACAACATTGCATGTGCTTTCAGGTCAATGATGTAACAATGCTGTGATTAGTATCGTTGTGCTCGAGGCCGCAGACAACCCCAGACATGAACCTTACACACACACAAAAAATGTAGGAACTCACTGAAGCCGATACAGATGATGAATCAGGCCAGTGTAGGGCACAACCTCTCTTATATTATTTACCAATCCTGCACGCAAACAGTCAAAAAAGGGCCCTTTCAGGTCAAATTGCCTGGAATTATGACCCAAGCTTCCAGGACCCAAGGTGACACTGTACACCCCTTTCATAAGTCACAGATTTAGTGGCGTCATTATGCTGAATATGACTCCCTGTGAAACATGACACGAGTCAAACAGTGGCGACTTCATTCATGCAGAAGCCCAATATCAACACTAGCTCTCTTTAGAAGGATTGCATCACGTTCAATAGACGTCTTATTATGGCATAGAAGCTCCATTCATTTTGCCCAGACGGGCTCTCTGGAGACATTCTGTTTAGGGTGTACAGGGTCATTTAGTCATGCTATTGGGGAAGGTCCATAAAACTTGCTCCTTCAGGGTTAGAGGACTCCTGGGGGTCAGAGGGCAAAGAGGAAAGAGAATGTCTTGATGCAGAGCAAGTGACCCGAGGGCTGCAGAGTGATCTTCAGAAAGTGGGTGTTTGAGATCAGCAATAGGAGATAACCACTTCTGATTTTGTCTTTTAAAAATGTTGTGTTTAAATATTCATGAATGTTTCAGGGAATGTATAAGATTTATTATTTTCAAGGGTATAAAAATCGATCCGTATGTTTTATGTGATAATGTAAATATAGTTACATTGTCGTTCCATAATGATGTTTTTGTGATTGTTTTATTTTAATATTGCACATTCTTTGATGTATTTAAAATCAATAATAAACTTCGCCACCATGCCTTTCCTAATGCACATCCTCATGTTATCGTCAGCCATTTTTGTAAAACAAAATATGCAATATTGATATTCTTTGACTGACTTGTAGTGTAAGGAGAAGTTCAAATGTTTTGCAATTTGCAATGATACCGTGGCATGTATTGTATTTTTCTTCTATACATTTGAAGGGATACTTCACCCAAAAATGAAAGTTCTGTCATCGTTTGCTCACCTTCGAGTTGTTCCAAATCTGTATACATTTCTTTGTTCTGATGAACACAGAGAAAGATATTTGGAAGGATGCTTATAAACAGATCCTGCCCCCCATTGACTCCCATAGTAGGAAAAATTACTTTATCTTTTTTTTGTTCTGTTGAACACAAAAGACAACATTTTGAAGAATGTAGGAAAGCAAACAGTTCTGGGGCACTTTTGACTACCATTGTATTTTGTCCTACTATGGTAGTCAATGATGGGCCAAATCTGTCTGGTTATAAGCATTCTTCCAAATATCTTTCTCTGTGTTCATCAGAACAAAGAAATTTATTAACTCGAAGGTGAGTAAATGATGACAGAATTTTCATTTCTGGGTGAAGTATCCCCAATGTACATGCCATATAAACTTGAATTAAAATCATCTATGCACATAATTTCAAAAAATGTATTTCGTCAAAATTTAAAAGCAGCAACTTAAACAACTTTTTAACTGGCTGATGTCACCAAGGCCTCTTATTTTTCACCCCCTCCTCACGTAATGGCTGTCCTGAGATCCTGAATATTCTGGTTGAAATACATCCCATTATGAAGCTAAAATAGGCTGTGAATTGCCGTTGACTTTAAACTGTATATCACCATTGACTATCAATCTCACGGCAAACGAAATGAACCTCTGTATCAACCTCGGAAAAAAACAAACATCATTCAACTGCTAGCGATGAATATTTATTACAAACATTAAAGTCTCAGAGCTTTTATTAACTCCAAAATGAACCGCAAATGAAGCACATTCGCTGAGATTGCATCTCTCTGTCACCACTCTACGGTCCAGATGTTATGTAATCCAGCATCACGCTATTGAGAGCTGATGACATTTGCCATATCGACAAAGCATAATAGACTGTCCATCTATAACACGTCACGTACACAAACAGATCTAACAAATCACAGCAACTATAGTACTTGATTCATCCATCCAAAAAAACTGGAAATGTGGTCTGGAGCAGAACCAAAGCCATGTGGAGGTGTGTCAGCCGCTGCACGTGTGTTACTGTAGTGAAGTACGCCAATAGGCTTGCGAAATGGGTCTCTGGAGGTCATTCTGTAGTCGTATTAGCTTTAATACTGTGAAGAGTCCGACATAAACCTGATCCATTGAAGTTTGTTTTAACAGACCAAATCCTCTTCCACACCCTGTCAAGACTGACCCAACAATGCTTTTTCAAACAACAAGATGAGATATTCATGCAACACTAGGTTTGGATGTTCCATTACTCGAACGTGAAAGTTTAAGAGCACTTGTCTGCATTTTTATGGACATGCTTTAAGCAGTCGCTATGGCAACTTCACACCTACCTTTTAAAACTTTCAGTATATATAGCAGGGATGCACGTTGCTTGTTAACACCTACAGAACGTTTTATGCGTGATACATCGCTTTTAAATGACACAGGCAGGTAGATGCAGTGTAGATGTAGATGCAGTTGAGTTATGTAATTATAACAAAGACAAATGCAAATGTTGCGTTTATAATAACATTAAATCAATGTGATCAGGGTTCTAAGGTAAAAAATAGGGTTTTAAAATACAGTTTATTTAATTACGCTTAGTACACTTCAATAAGTGCTCACACATTAAAGGCGGGGTGTCCGATTTCTCTTAGCCGTTGTTGATGTTCAAATCACCAAAACAGACACACCCCTACCCACATCTGTCGCTTTCGTCAGCGCTCGGCTCGGCTAATGTCCGTCCTGTGCACTGTGCACCTTACGCTGATTGGCTACAAGGTTGTTTTGGTACTCGGCCCGACTTTGTCTAAACAAGCGTAATTCGGAAATCAGACACCCCGCCTTTAGGTTTGTACGAAATACACAAAATATATAGTATTTAGTACTTCTATTCATGATGTCTCAAAATAGCACATTTGAGTACACTTAAGTCTTAAATCTTAAATTAATCTTAAAAAAGTATTTTTAGATTATGACAAAATTATTGTGAACATTTAAGTGTATGTTAGTGCATTTTTATCTGCTTTGCCATATTTCTGTTCTGAGCAATGACTTTTCTAGTCTTTGTGCTTATAGGATATATAGGGGTTAAAAATGCCCCTATATATCATATATAACTAACAAAATGTGTATAAAAAAGAACAAATTATAATAAGGGTTTGAATCATTGGCAGCGAATCGATTCGATTCAACAGGTTTTTGATTCGATTCAAAAACGATTTCTGCAATTTCAGAACGATTCGATTCGATTTGCAATGAAAATCGATTAAATTCGATTCACCGTGGAAGTCAATTAAATTCAAGATTTTTTTTGGTTAAATTTTATTCTAAATTTTATGCACAGCGTTTTCATTTACCAACTCAATTCAAGTAACCTTAAGGACTTTATTAGCCTTAAAGGAACAGCTCACTCAAAAATGAAAATTCTGTCATCATTTACTCACCCAAGTTGTTCCAAATCTGTATAAATTTCTTTGTTCTGATGAATCTCAGATTCTGTAGCCATCTTTAAGAATTGGCTGAAAACAAATCTCTTCTGTCAACACCTGACCGATTTGTTATGACTTACACTTCTTTTCTACTCTTTCTATCCTTAAAAAAAACTTAGTTTTGTATACCAGTTGTACTGCATGCACTTATGCGTTTTGTTGTCCTTATGTTGTTCCAATAGCTTCTATTGTTTACCTCATTTGTAAGTCACTTTGGATAAAAGCATCTGCTAAATGACTAAATGTAACGTAGTAGGAAAAATTGCTTTATAAATTTCTTTGTTCTGTTTAACACAGAGAAAGATATTTTTAAGAATGTAGGAGACAGCAAACAGTTCTGATGCACTTTTGACTACCATTGTAATTTTTCCTACTATTGCAGTACAAGGGTTAAGATAAAACTGACTTTTGTGGTAATGACTGTTTTCAGAATGTTTAATCCACTCTAAACAACAGCAGAGAGCATGAATTCCCATGATTCTTGAAAATCAACAAACACTGGTATTTTCTGTACTCACATCCAGCCAACAGGTGTTTTTCCATTTATCTTGATACCTTTACAAACTTTATCTTTACAGGTACCGACTAGTGTAAGAGGCCAGCCATGAGGAGGGGCAGCAGACTCTATTGTGTAACCGGCTTTTTCTGTTGACTTTTCTCATTGAGTTAACACAAGCCAGTCCCTCTTTGTCTCTTTCTCTCTCTGACCCTTTTCAGTGGAATACATGCACCCTGAGCCGAGCGATAGATTCTTTTTAGGGGAAGTAGGTTAGATAAGCAGGGCAAAATGTACATTCCTAACATTTCTGTGGAGGTAATAATTAATATGAGCTTTACGGACGTCCTGACTCGGACACTGTGATAAGACCACAAGAAAGATGTTGAAGAGAAAAATCAGCACATATTTGAAGTAGATAAGACATTTGCTGTGTTATTAGACTAAACACGGATGAAGGAATTCTCAGACCTCAGGCAGAGCAGTGGTGTGTCATACCATCACAGATAACGGGAAGTATGGTTGATCCTCAGAAATGACACCTCAGTTTGTTTAAAGGGGTCATATGACACGGCTAAAACGAATATTATCGTTTGTTTTAGATGTCATGCAATGTGTATACACGATTTAAGGTTAAAAAAATGCTGCATTTTCCACATACCGTGCATGTTTGTATCTCCTCTTTGCCCCGCCTCTCTGAAACGCGCAGATTTTTTACAAAGCTCATCGCTCTGAAAACCGAGGTGCGCTATGACTGGCCAGTTAACCAGTGTGTAGTGATTGGTCGCGCACTGCAAGCGTATAACAGAAATGTAACGCTTCTTACCATATTTGGAACATCAGGTTCCAAAGCAATTGTACCGACAGGTACGCCCACCTTACTTGCGTATACATTTGGGCGGTCTTGGTCAAATACCACGAACTGACGTAGATTTGTGGGGGTGTGGTTACACGAGGCGTTTCAGGCAGGTCTGGGTGAGCATTCGCTTTTACATAGAATGCATCTTTTGTTCCGACACTTTCATTTTTGCAATTTTACGTGTCTAATACATGCATGGGCAACTTATAACACACCACAGAAAAACACGTATTCGCGCCATATGACCCCTTTAACAAACACTGTGTTTGATTTCTGTTAAATCAGCACTTTAATATGTAGTTTGTGCTACGTAGGAGTTTCACTGTACAACCAGTTCCTTGCTCACCAGGTCATGACATCATCTTGCATTATTATTGAAGGAATGTTCTGGGTTGTGTTAAGATTTAATTAAGATTTTGAGCGTGTGAGATATGCGGTCGAAACAAAAATTAGGTTTGCAGTTATGCTGCTACAATGGATGCCAATTGAGCAAGGCATTAAAACACAATAAAAAAGACAAACATATTTTGCCTTTTATTTTGGTTCAATAAATTTCCTGGTAGAGCACAGCACTTGCAACGTCAAGGTTGTGGGTTCAATCCCACGTAATACACATACAGATTAAATGATTCATTTGAATGCGCTTTGAATAAACTTGGTACATAGATTTCCACTGTAAGTGCATGACTGTAAATGTGATTTTAGTTTTTGTATTTTTGCAATTTGATGGATGAGTCCATGTGGCAATTCACAAAATGTCACACAATAAAACTTGACCTAAATATGTATATAAACCCTATGATGGACGACAGGTGTTAAAAGACGTAAGCCCTGTCAGTGGTCTCTTTGTACACAAAGGACTGATTCTAACAATGCAACCCTTGCGCAACAGTTAGGATTACACTGTTTCCCCTTAAGAAAACAAGGATGTTGTACGAGACAAAAAAAAACAGTGCTAATCCTGTGTGTTCATTTGAGGTTAGTATTAAAGAGCTAAGCTTTTGCAGGCCATTTCAATTGCAAATAAGCTTCCCAAAGGCTACCAAAAGTCTCAGTTCACAAGATTCTTGACAGTAAACAGAATGCAACTTAATCAAGCAGACCATAATAGGCTTGTAGGCTGAGAGGATTCTTTATGATGCTGAGAGAGAGCTGAATGTCACACTGAGACCGTATCTTAAGACAAAACACCCTGTCCTTCTTATTTACTGGACGGAAAAACACTAAAGAGCATTCTTTCGAACAACACAGTGTTGCTACATAAAATAAAACAAAGTAAACAAATTGTTCACCTGAGAAAAACTCTGCCGCCTGCTTTGTGTCCCAATGTACATTTGATGTCCTGCTCATGCCGGTGAGGGGAGAGTCAATCCAAATGACCCATCAGAGCATCTCATCCTTCACTCCCACGAACCCACTGCCAAGCCGGGAAAATCCCTGAGAATGTCTCTGGTTACTCTCTCTCTATCTTGCCACTGCTACACGGATCAGCCGCATGTAAAGAAAGCGCACCATTCTATGGGGCCGGTGTGGAAGAACCAGTTCTCCTTGTTTTCTGACTTTTCTTGAATCGTGAAGGACACTACTAGTGCCATGGGCAGTAATACTGAATGCGCTGAACTGACTGACTGTTTGAAAGTGGAGGATGAAAATGGTTTGAGGTCGACAGATTTAATAGTGTTTTGAATTAGATGTTTGGATGATGGACCGCCGGTGTCCAGTGGGAAACATGCTGTGTTGTCATATTGCAATGTGTCCAAACAATAGGCTTAGTCTTGCACGCTACAGTAGGCAGTCTTGGCTCTCCACAGCATCAAATTACATTGTGATAGTGGGAGACACTTGAGTAAAATGGGGGGCTTGTTCTACACGAGAACTGTGGAGATTCAATGTCTCTCTGTCTTGGTCTCAACCAATGAGTTCAGGGTGGAACGAATGATTGAACGGCCAGAGGAAGAGGTGGTAATAAAAACAGCATTACTAAAAATACATACAAAGAAATATTGAAAAATGAAATTCTGTCATCATCATTTACTCCACGTCTTGTCATTTCTAACCTGTATGACTAACTTTCTTCTGCAGACCACAAAAGAAGATATTCTGAGGAATGTTGGTCGCCAAACAACGGCGGCACCCATTGACTTGCATTGGTTTTGTGTCCTAGCAGTGACTGGGCACCGCCGTTTACCAACATTCTTCAAAATGTCTTCTTTTGTGTTCTGCAGAAGAAAGAAGGTCATACAGGTTTGAAATGACAAGAGGGTGGGTAATGATGACAGAATTTTCATTTTGAAGGTGAACTATCCCTTTAAACATGAATAACACTTTACAAGGTTAGTTAATGCATTAGCTAACGTGAACTAACAATGAACAATACATCCATAGCATTTATTAATCTTAGTTCATGATCATTTCTGTATTTACTTATACACTTAAATCAAATCTGTTAACATCAGTAAAGGCACAAACGAACATGAACAGTTGTATTGACATTAAAGCGACAGTTCACAAAAAAAAGGAAAATTCTGTCATCATTACTCACCCTCTTGTCTTTTTAGACCTGTATGACTTACTTTCTTTTTCAGAACACAAAAGAAGATATTTTGAAGAATGTTGGTAACCGAACAACAGTATTACCTATCGACTTGCTTGTATTAGTTTTTGTCTGCGTAAAACAGAAGTCAATGGGTACCGCCATTGTTCGGTTACCAACAGTCTTTAGAATATCTTCTTTTGTGTTCTGAAAGAGCAGGTTCGAAATGACAAGAGGGTCATGACAGAGTTTTCTTTTCTGGGTGAACTATTCCTTTAACAAAGATTAATAAATGCTGATAAACTATATTGTTAGTTCAAGTGAGCTAATGCATTTACTAATGTTACCAACCAACATATTTATTACTGTAATATCGATCTTGACACATGACCATGAGCGAAATTGCTACAGGGCCAAAGAGGGTCATTCTCACCTCTGTAATGCCTCAGCTGACGTGTACACATAAACCAAACTACAGTAGGCTATGTCACTCTTGGCCAGAGATCAAGCAGACAAACACATTCTTTCTGGGAGGGAGATTTTTAGAAAAAGTCGTGTTTACATAGAGGTGATTTCACGGCCAGTCTGGCAGAAGATCAAACAGAAAAATAAATGACTTCTAAAGCAGACTTCATGATGAGTGAATGCAACCGCGTCCCAGTGAAGCTTCTTAAACACAGTGTTGCACCCTCCAGGCATTTCACTCCTGCAGATTCCATCATTTTAACCACTGCCTGGGCTGACAGGGGTTCCGGAGTTGACAGGACCTAGGATGGGGTAGAAAAACTCCAAACTGAGCAGAGATAGTATGTGGTAGGGGGATGCGAGTCTAGGCTTGCTCACAGGTATCTATCTGACTCTTGATGAGAGACGAGCAATCTGAACCGATCCACTACGAGGAGGAAAAAGCTTCCCTGAAGTTCCCCAGAAGAAACTTAAGCTTCAAGAGCTATGAAAAACAAGACCGAGAACATGCTGAAATAATAGAAGGGGAAAAGTAATGTGAAATAAATTAGAAACTATAATTTTCTGAAGAAGTGGCGCTTGCCTCTGTAAAACTCACTGCAAGCGTGTCGCAAGCAGAAAACGCACATTCATAAATCAATCAAATATACAAATCAATACAGTTCCTGGTTGTCCCGTTCATTTCTTTTTCAAATTCGAGCACATTAACTGCTTGTTCTACACAAGCAGCATCAATACAATGTCCAGAGATCTTCAAAGTTGTCAATCCATAGAAAATACCCTGTATATTTTTGGACAGCAGCCATCAGTCGGCTATAAAAAGAAACATGTACAGGAGTTTGACTCATAGCTTCTTGTACGGCAGCACAGCAAAACAACACTGTGAACTGAACATACTGTAATCTCCAATCTCAGAGTAGATTTGAATTACAACCTGTTTAACGTTATGAGAACATGTGACTGATACGTCTAATGCTGGAATCGGTACCATCTTAAAGTGATCGTCCACCCAAAAATGAAAATTCTGTCATCATTTACTCATCCTCTTGTCACTTCAAACATGTATGAGTTTCTTTCTTCCGCAGAACACAAAAGAAGATCTTTTGAAGAATGTTGTTAACAGGCCCCCATTCACCTGCATTGGTTTTGTCTGTGTCCATACAATAGAAGTGAATGGGTGCAGGCGCTGTTCGGTTACCGACTTTCTTCAAAATATCTTCTTTTGTGTCCTGCGGAAGAAAAAAGGTCATACAAGTTTGAAATGACAAGAGGGTGAGTAAATAATGACAGCATCTGGGTGAACTAGCCCTCTAACAGTTTCTGTTGTTTAAGATTAGCTGGAAACTTGACGAGAAAGAAGTGAACATGTCAAATGAAGGTCACATCTTGGAACTAAATTTTACTTCCTCATTAGTAGACCGTTTTCATTTTTCATCTTGTACTACATTGTAGGGAAAGTCCCAACCTGGGGTTAAAAAAAGTTAAGATAGGGAAGCATGATGACTCTCTAGCTCCTACAAGATACAACTGACCCTTTTGCAATTGCAGCCCATATAAATAACCAAATTAGACTATTGCCACCGCAAACAGATCAAAATAACACAGCAGTTTCACCATTACTTGGAGTGAAACTGATTCTTTGTGCTAGCAACACAGAACATTATACACAAGTCAATCCAACACCTACAAAACCGCCACCATTCTATTCAACACACAATAGACTCACGTCCAAATGTTCTTAACTGTAACCTGATATAAACAATGGCTGTCAAGGCTATTTTACAGCATTCTTTACATCCCAAAACAAAACCAGAGCATTTTGGAACCATTTTGCATAAGTGCAGTCTGGGCTTGGCTGAAAGTTGTTCCTGGACAAGCAGGACATATTATTTAGTTGAAATTTAGTAACCTCAGTTAGAGTTAGCCATGGTGTAAAGATGTAGAATATAAATTCCAGGACACCTGAATCAGTCAAAATATGACTGATTTTGAAAGTGCCACAGGAAATTTAACACACATTTGTTTTCTTGCATCAAAAAAAAAACACATCTTCATGTAACACTGCAGGAAAACCTTGTATTTACTTGATTCTCCAGCGCTCTTAACTCTTTCATTACAGTGACAGATGCTTCTCTCAACAGATAAACGCCAATCTAAAAGCAGCAGGAGAATCAAGTGTGTGTGTGCCGTCGTCCAAAGAAAACTGACTAATCCTAATCCTGCAGGGGACTTTCTCCTCCTCGGTGTCAAAGAGGTTCATGGGATAGCGGGGCAGCCTGCAGAGGTGTAGAGGAGAGATACTGTAACTCAGCAGGATTATTACAGCCGTCATTCGCTCACCTTCCATGTGCCAAGCTGTGCTGGAAGCTGACTGTGCCTGCAAAGGTCCTGTGGTTAGATAACTTTGCATTTATGGGCAACCTAGAGGCTGAGGGAATTCATTCATGACTTTGTGTTTTGGTGTTTCGTGCATGAATCTGTAAAGCGCTCACATGCTGACGCATGGTTTGGTAGCTGAGCCAAAGCCCTGCAGTGGCCAACTTTAAAAGTGTACCTTCTGATAACACCGAAGGATGATTTCCCAACAGGACACCTGCTCTCCTGACGCTTGTGCCAAATACCATTACTCACTCTTAGTCTGCATGACCTGTTTAAGGAATTACATATACTCTAAAGAAAAGAGCCTACACTTGAGTTAGAAAAGACTCTAAGCTAAGCATTATGAGAAACTCTTCTCAGACATCCATTCGGATATCCCGCACAGCCAAAAAAGAGACTCGAGACCTGTGGAAAGGCTTCACGCCCTCTGACCAGCTCCACTTGAGAGCCACTCCCACAATGGGCCGTGACTCCATAGGTCAGCGGTCCTGTAGCGGCCTCGGGTTACCAAGGTTACAGCCTGGTGGAGAAGAACGCTGCCTCGGTGTCCTTTTGTCCTTAAATTCTGGCCATCAAAAGGAGTCTAAAGTAGAGACTCCCACCCAAACATTTCACAACAGTCACTTGCAAATACACGTACACACTACGGAGTGAGCGAGATGGGCCCTCTGCGACCACCAAGGCAGATGACAGGAATGGGCAGGCTGCAATCCAGCTATGCAAATGACTGTTTTACAGTTTGTGGCAACCTATTAAGTACTGAAAAAACGTCTTTGTGACCTCACTGAAATGGAACGGACCTTCTAGGAATGCAGTGAACAACAAAAGTGCAGAAATCTTTAACTTGGGGTTTTCATTCAGTATGGAACCTGAACATTCCTGAAGACATCATGCCACAACCACCATGAAGAACAAGATCATAAATTAAATGTAATAATTTATGTTATAAAAGAATATACATTTTTGAGAAGATATATATTATATTAGTATTAATATATGATATCAGTCTGCAAACTTATTATTTACAAAAAAACAGAAGAACTACGTTCGTTCACGTCTTCTGTACTGCGATTATATAACATAAGATGTTCCTTTGCTAGATAAATTCGTTTCAATGTAAAACACACACCTGTAAAAAATTCTAGTTTAAACGCATTAAAGTTCAGTGATCAGGTAACCGTGCACCATTATCTTTCTTTAAAAACCCATACAGAGAAAAAATATGCGCTAGGCTTTATGGCGAAACTGCAGCAAGTGCAATCGGACTCTTTAAAGTCGCGTCAGACTCACCATTATTCCCCACGTTCAATCACAGCACACGAGATTGATGATCGCAAGAGGATTGTTAGTTTGTTTTAAGAGAAAACGGCGATATATTCCTCAGCGTCAATGGCGAACTGTTGAGACGCAACGGAGAGCTTTCTGAAGCACAGCACAGCTCTAGTTTCCCTCTCTGAGATTTGAACTGGTCCACTCTGGAGGAGCAGCTTCATGGTTTTATCGAAACGTCAGCGGTGTTGACTCCACAGCGCCACCTACAGATCACATCGAGTATGTCCTCATGTACTTCATGTAATCTCTAATTTAGATCGCAATTTCTTTCCTGTTTTCTTTTTTCCATTCTTTTAGTATTTGACCCATGTCGTCCTAATGACAGCAAGCATTTAAGTTTTCCCAGCATTCTTTGGTCTAAAGGGCTTTTTGTGCTTCAAAGTCACAAATTTGCTTGCTTTACTATGCAGTTATTTATTTTATTTGAAAAAAGTACCGTGTACAAGAAAGGGGATCTTTGCAAACCAAAATTTTTAAACGTTGTAATTGACTAATAAATTATGCATACGCTTTTAAACTTAAAAATGATTGTAAAACATGTAATGCTTTAAAAGCACATTCATTCATTCTGGCAGCTAATGTGACTATGTAATATCTCTTATTCATGTGGAATTTAATAAAAAACTTACTTGATTAATTACATAGACATTTCTGAGTGTAATAAGATTTTAAATGTGAGCATTTTTATAAAGGTATAGGCTATTTGGTCAGTATTTTCTCCTCTGACCGGATTATGTAATATAAACCGGAGGGTGTATAATATAAACATCATTATCTTTAGAAAAAATGTATACATCATTATAATAAAATTGCATCATAGGCTCTGATCTGGAACTTATAATTATTCAAAGAACTCTTACAAAATCAAAATCGTCAGACATGGATATCTGTCTTCCAGACCTCTTTACGCTAAAATATAATGACAGCAGCCTGTCATTAGTGCTCAGACACTGTGAATACTCTAGCCTGTGGGCACACACCTGAGTGCACACTGCATACTTCCTGCCCTTTGAGGATGAAAAAGAAACATCCTGAAAAGTTTAACTTCAGGTCACAGGAAACAATAAAGAGTGACATGCAAACAGCTTTTAATTTCAACAGAAAGGTATTGCAGAGTGTAATTTCATTTATAATTGATATGGTACTTCTGGAGAATTTTGAGCGCATTACATAACTGATGAATATAATGGGCAGTTTGATCTCTGTTATGATCTAATCAGGCCCAGTGGTGTTTTGTGATTCAAACAGTACAAACCTAACGCCCTCTGCTGGTCATGTTCAAGCCGAGGCATGTAAAGAAATTTAACCTAAAAATATGTTACAAATTTCACAATTTATCTAATACAGCATGTAAACAGCATTATGAATTGACATTATAATAAGGTTCTAAAACAAGCTTAAATTTGCTGTACAGAACATAAAAACAGAAGCTGGCAATAATAGTCGTGTTCTATTTGCATAACCAAAAAAGGAACATAATTGGAAAATCCATACATGAAAAATGTGTAAATATTATTTAAAGAGTTTTTTTCTTTTTTTCTAAAGGGTAGAATACAGATATAAATAGCAGTTTTTCCAATACAAATTATCTTTTTTTTTTTTACAAAAAAATCTTGTTTCTGTACTGTTTGTATGGCAAGCTTCATATCCTCTTTTGCTTTTGTGTCCTTGTGCATATTCTTACATATACAAACTTGTTTGACAGCAAATATGCAATAATCCACATGTCCGTGATTTTTTTTATTGTTGGGTATCTTTGTTCTGCTTCTTTGGCCTGGTGGTGGTGCCAGCCGACTGCACTTTGACAGATGTGGATGCAGATCTTGAACCTTCTAGGTTCCGGGCTGTGCAGGTGTACATTCCTTGGTCAACCTCTCTAAACTTATCCACCTCCAGCACTGTTTCAGAACGCTGTCGGTTCTGCCCGTCCACCTGTACCGTCTGTACACTGTCCTGGGTGTACGGTGGGCGGCCAATCTGATGTTGAAGAAATATTATTTAAAACAGGGACAATTAGCATTGTGATGACTGTTGCAATGCAAATCTAAATGATTATGTACTGTGATCCTGTAAGTACTGTATCCCCTCCAGTCTTACCTTCTGTCCAGGATATTTCCAGGTAAAATCCACCACCACGTCCTGCTCTCCCACTACAGTGCATGTCACCTGGAGATTTTTTCCCACTGTCACAGTATCAGAGGAGGCCTGGATCGCAGGAGATGGAGGTGCAGTTGGGTCTGCCAAAGCATATATGGACATAAATTAATTTCTGATTCATAAACTTCAGTCTCAGCTAATGTGTTTTTATGCTTTCTATCTTACATACTTACAGTTGATGTAGATCAGCATGTATTTGGTTGAGCTCTGTCGAAGGTTCCCTAGACTGGCTATGCAGTATAGAGAACCAGCATGGTACTGCTTTGACCTGTGGATGGTGAAGCCCTTCTTGACATCAAAAGAGATTTCTGTTCCATCCACCTTTACCTCCATTGGAGGAAACTCCTGGTGCAGGGTCACCTTGGCCAGCGGGGAGGTCACCTGACAGGGCAGGACCGTGGACCAGTTAGTTCGAAGCTGAATGACCTCATAATAGTCAGAGGAAGGCACAAACAACTCCTGAGGGTCTGAGAGAGGAAAAAAGTACCAACAGACATAACATTATTGTTTTTGTGTTTGAATCAGAGCAATTGGATAGCGGTTGAGAACTGTATTAAAAAATAATATTGGTATTTATTAATAATGTGAATTAAGGAGAAGCATAATCAAATATAAAATTTGTTATATTTTCGAATCCTTGAGGGAGGGGCTCGCGGGTTCCAGACACCTCGGACTTCAGATATTTACTTGAACGGTGCTCTTTAAATGTTAATAAATACATTTAATGTCCCTTTAATGCTTTTAATGTTTTAAATGTTATAAATCATCACTAACATTAAAGCCCCAGTGAAATATTTTTTTGATTTGGCACGTGCGCTCAAAAACATCTAGAAATTCTATGACAGCACGCTACACTTCAGCCTCTCGTAAAAATTCTTGTCCAATCAAATCCGATTTAGAATCCGAACAGTCCCGCGGCCGCCCCCTTCACAGCGAGAGCTGCGGAAGCGGCGCCTCGAGCCACTTCTTCGCACATTTATTATATCCTACATGGTGAATGACGCATAATGCACTAGATGGGAGATAGGGGAGGATCCAGACAGTGTAACCATTAACATTAAAGTCGTAATTTCGCGTTAGTGTCACGCGAGTGGTTGCACTTGAGTGTCCTTCGGTTCAGAGACATGATAGCACAGAGCTGATCATTTGCGCAAATCCGCTGAGAAAACAAAACGAACAAAAATCTGATCCGTTTCAAGTCTACACAGAATGTTGTATGTTAAGGCTCTATGGAAGAGATCGGACATCGATCGCAACCTTGATAAGTAAAGGAGAAGACAAACGCCATTGTCACCCACCAACGTAACTAACAAGCTTCAAATGACACATCACTGGTAAAAACGTAAGCTTTGTTGTTTTAGGGTTGGTAATAAATCACGTTAGGGGCATTGTAAGATTAATGTAATATTATGACCTGAAAATCATCTATATGGGCCATTCTGTCCCACATAAAAAAACACATTTAAAAAGCATTCAAGTATTCAAATCTTAGTTGTTTACTAAGCTCCTTCTATCATCTTTGGAAACCCACAATACTTTATAATATCAGTAAACTTAATATATATAAAATCATCATTTCTTGGGTAATTTCAATTGGGAGATGGGTGTCCCGAACCCAAACCCCTAAATTTAAACGTATTAATATTAATCATATTAAAATAGTTTTTGCATTTTATCATTGTTGTTTTTAAAAAATATCTTTTAGATTAAAAAAAAAAGTGAAGTTCAAAAAATGATTTTATATTTTATTTTTAAATTGTTAAACTTTATGTAAAAAAATGTGTCCTGGATTTTCATGTCACTTCCGAAACAGTGTATGTTTAAGTCGATTGGCCGAGACTGATTTTAGCCAAACACCCTACATTTTTGATTAAGAATTATTACTGTGTCCCTCTCTCTAATAAGCTACATGGTGAGTAGATCGGTCTTATCATTTTGAAGTAAATGTGTTCAAAAGTCTGAAAATCTGTGTGTAACTTTAAGGAACGTCACAACCAAACACCTTTTTTCTGCAATTATGCTAACTTTTTTGGGCATTATTCCATAAATTTAGTTTTTATGTGTGTACATTTGTTCAGAACTGTGCTTGCAAAACCATGTGCTGATTAGCATATTTGAGCTAGGCTCAAAAGTACTCAGTCACTACCGAAACAATGATACCAAGTGATAGTTTCGGTAGTGACTGTTTTGGTAGTGACAATTAATCCTTTATTTGGGGAAATAAACAAAATTCCGTACAGTTATGCAAATCATTAGTAATTTAGTATGTTTTAGTATAGTGATATAGTATGTGAGCTGTAGGTATTCTATTAGATATTTACTGTCAGATGTGTGTCTGCAATATGTGCTGCGTATGTGCAACATATTTAGTTATTTGTATCAACATAAAATGTTGAAAGTCTGATTCAGCTGTGCAAATTAAATATTGTGATCACTACCAAAACATTACCATCACTACTGGAAATGTGTGTGTCACGACCGAAACATGGGATGTTTTGTCAAAAATAAAGTGTATTAAATTATCAACTTAGATGTTTTGATAGTGTTTGGTTCAATGTATATATAAACTAATGAATCCTTAACTTTGAAATCAATATGATCAATTTTATGCCTTTTACAAAGAAAGATTGGATTCAAAATACAACAAATCTAATACTCTTGAAATATTGTTAAAATTGTAAATGTTATTGATTTATGTGTGAAAAGTTTTTTTAAATAATATAAATATATTTAAAAAGTTGATTTAAACAAAATCTTAATATGTAAATATAATCCTTCTTATTAAATTATATATTATTGTGTTTCGGTAATGACAAAATTTGGGGAGAGGAAGAATTTTCCAAATCTTTCTGAAATTACAATATGTTATTAACTGCACAATTACTTGAAATATGTACCTTTGATATTATACAATTTACATACATAAAAAAATCTGGGAAAAAAACTTTTTTTCGAAGATGTTTCCAACTCTGTAGAATGGCCCATATGCAAACTAATTTAAAACATTTGACAGCACTAAAATTCAGAATCAGTCACATTAGGTGGCCAACATTACCAGAGAAGAAGATGAAGACTTTGACAGCTTTGTCATATTCTTTTCTGCATTCTTTATCCTCACAGTACATTGGATAGCAGATGTACTCCCCTGTATCTGGCACTGTTGCGTTTGCCAAAATCAACGTGCCATAACGTTCATGTTGAACCATCCTATAAATACAAACACAAATAGCACCAAAAAAGACATCTACAAATATATTATAAATAAGTATGTTAAACACTTTGGGGATGAGCAAAATTTTAAGAATATTACAAATATCTGTATTATTTGTTACAGACCGAACACTGTGTGTACAGCACATACCTGAGTCTTCCTTCATCATCCTCTTGTAGATATGCAGGAACAGTCCATTGGACAGGATTTCCTTTACATCGCAGCTCTAATGTATCACCTGCTTGGATAGTCAGCGTGTCCCCAACTTTCTGGAACTTTCTCTTGTTTACCACCTGAGTGAGGTATGTCTGGTCTGCTTTAGGTTTGGGGGCAAGAGCTTTTTCTGCCCCCTTTCCAGTCTTGGGCTTGCCATTTGGTCTCTTCTCAGCTTTTGTCTTTGGTTTGGGTTCAACCTTTTGGCAAATACCTGTTGTTTAAGTGACAAACTATTGTGAAACAACTAAATGTTCCTAAAGATTTGAGAAACATTTAGACTAAAAGTATTGATATCTGAAACAAAACAGTTTAAGTAATTTTTTATCTTTTGTAAGTTTGACATAATTATCTATACGTTTCTAATAAAAGTTTATGTAGTCTCAAAATACCTGCATATTAATTGTACAAAATAATGGATTAGGCCTCTTGAGAGGTAAGATACTCACCATACTGAATGATCAAAACAGAAACGAGGAATGCTGCTAGCACCACCCTCCACTTCATGGTGGAGAATATTCACGGCGACCACAAACAAACTTTAGTTCACTTTGCTCTAAGTTTGCAAATCTTTAGGATACATTCAGGGATGTGAAAGACAGACTGGAGAGGTGGACGAGAGCAGTGGAGGGTCTCCTTTTTACCAGAGTAACATGAACACCATAAATTCCTTTAGCGGGGCTCAATAGATCCTATCTGTGTTCAGTCCACCAATCAGGGCCTGAGGTAGCTGGCCATCCAACTCAAAAAGCACCCCATGTTTATTTAGCTGTAAAAACCAGTTGCAGGGCAGCTTCGTCAGCCTGTTTCCGTTTAAATTATAAACTTTTGTGCAAATTCTTTATTCGTACGGTTTTATAGTTTAATATTATGTGTATTGTCTCTATAGGCCCTTTTCACATGACGTCATGCATTTTCCGTTCTGCCGCGAAGCAGTGTATCATTACTTCCGCTAGCTCCTCAGAATGGAGTTTACCAAGTCCTTTGCACAGCTGCCACAAATACGGCTAGATGATGTTTAACATCTTGCAGACACATTTTCGCTTACAACAAGATCAAAGCTAGATAAAGTATACAAATTATTCGTTGAACAGTACCTGTTTGATTATGAAGGTAAGTGCTTTGTTTTCTTTTTGTGTTAGCGAAGGTGCTAGGATAAGTACTTGAATAAGTGTTCTGTCAGTTTTTTTTCACGGTTGTTAAATTCCAGCGCGACGGCACAACGGAAGTTCTTCTTCTTCTTCTTGTTTGTTGCATGACGGATGTTATGATACACTGCTTTGCGAAAAGGCGGAAGTGACGTCATTGTGAAAAGGGCCTATTGTCTTTATATTGTTTTCTAGAAGTAGTGACCCTGTTTCTGGTGTAAAAACAATGGAGCAATGCTAATGTCATAATGTCCTATAGAGTAATTGCCTGGTTTTTGTTGTGGCTCAGTTTTGTGAACCTTTTTATGTGATTTCACAGCTAATATCTGATTAGCATGGCACAGGCAGGATCTTGGGAATGGTACTGTTGTTCTTTTGAGCCTCAGAGTTGAAAGTAAGATTAGAGTAAGATCATCTCTTTAGGTCATTTTAGTTCAATTGGCGGTCATTTTAGCTATTTCGGTAATGTTAGTATAACATATATATGTGAATGAGCAACGACTGAAATCTCTGAAACTGTTTGCCAAGCTTGGCTGGCGGTCAAGTTATTGTTGTCAACTCAAGAATTTGTTTTATCATTTATTCATTTTAAAAATCTAGAAAAAGAGATTAATTCACCACCAATATGATGAAAATATCTATAAAACAGAAGAGAAAGAGAAAGAAACTTTGGCATTTATTTTACAAATGTAACAAGTACAAAAGATTTTTGGAGGTTTAGGAATCTTGTCATTTTGGTCCATCATTATCAGGTTTGGTTTCAGTAGCTTCAATGTTGACCTGACTGCTGAGTAACCTTTGCTTCTGGACACTGTTCCTCACTCCATAGCCAAAGTAGATAAGAAATCCTGTGCAGGACAAAAAAAATACTCTATTATTATGTTTCAGCACAATTTATGTGCTTGATGCTACTGTTGGCAAAATTTCAGATTTTCCATACCCCCAGCCATCCAAACAGCGTACCGAACCCAGGTGTCTCCTCCCAGTTGAACCATTAGATAAATGTTTATAAACACGCTCGCCGCAGGGAGTAAAGGCAAAAATGGTACCTGTGGTCATAGGGAAAGAGATTGCACTACAATGGACTTCATGAACATTGACAACTTGTCATTCAATATTGTGTTGTGTTATGATGATATGATGTCTGTATTATTTATCCTATCTTCAAAAACAAAAGTCATTATTTAGATTCTCTCAGGTGTATTGTGATTTGTTGTAATGTAATGTTGGAGATGTTGCAATGCTGTGCTCACCATGAAGTAGGCTTTGCTTGGGTTCTGTGGCTGCCTCCAGATAATCAAGGTAGTGAGTAACATTACGATCAGAATCACAGATACACTCACAACACTCCAGACCTCCAGAAATAACAAAGATCTGATAGCTTTGCTGAGCAGCAATGACAGAATAAGCACCAACACCACTGCAAGAGAAGACATGTGGAAAAAAAGATTCATTTGATATATTTCTACCTGATAGTTCTTATATATTTTTTAGTTAAACAAGATCATTTAGATCCCCAGCGTTCTTCTCACCTATAAAAACTGTGCAGGTTGTAACCGTGTTTGAAGTTTCCTTGGTAGGACTCGAAGGAGGTGTTAAAAATCCAAACGTGGAGGTTGTAGGTGTGCGTAAATCATTTTCTTCTGAAGGTGTCTCTTGATACCTTGAAAAAAAAAGCTTTTAGCTTCAAATATTTGCATCACGGTACATGGGGTCAGTGGGAAATGCGGAGCTGGCAATACAAACCTAAGTACGAGAATACAAATAGCCACAAGTGTGTAGGAGAAGAGAGTTCCGATTGACATCATATCAACCAAAGCCTTCAGGTCA
Source organism: Triplophysa rosa (assembly GCF_024868665.1). Lineage (NCBI taxonomy): Eukaryota > Metazoa > Chordata > Actinopteri > Cypriniformes > Nemacheilidae > Triplophysa > Triplophysa rosa. The sequence goes on from NC_079902.1 coordinate 19,274,139, forward strand.
AATAAAAGAGCCATTATTGCTGGAAACAAAGCAGAACACATGATTTTCAGGGCTTTTGTGTTCTGAACAAAAGTATGCATCTGATAGAAATCATATGATTTGGCTTATGTGTCTGTATGTGAGAGATGGAAAAAAGTAATGTGATTAAGCTTTTGTAGTGCTGTCAAATCTGTGATATGTGTGGTGTGTATATTTGTAGGTATATGCACACACGTAAATGTTTATAAATATATAAACATACAAATAATTACATAAATATATATATATAACACCGTGTCTACACCAGACGCGACCTCGCCGCGCCGCATCCAATGTGGACAATATTTGAAATTATAATGGGTTCTAATGCGTTTCTTATGTCTTTTGTCGTGTCGCGTCCGGTGTAGACACAGTGTTAGGGCTGCACAATGATTAGTCGCGACTAATCGTTTGCATAATAAAAGTTTTTGTGTACATAATAGTGTGTGTACTGTGTATAATATTTATGTATATATAAATACACACACATGCATGTAAATATTTAAAACATATTAACATGTGCATATACATTTTTATATTTATATTTAATTTATATTATATATAAATACTTAATATATCTTTTTTTATTTAAATCATACATGCATGTGTGTGTGTGTGTATATATATATATACATGTAGAGAGAGAGAGAGAGAGAGAGAGAAATATTATAAGACAGTATACACAAATATATTATGTAAACAAAAACTTTTATTCTGCAGAGTTGTGCAGCCCAAATATATACATTTATATTTAAATACAATTTACATTATGCGTATATATAAATATATTTTACTCATATTTCTTAAATATATACATGCATGTTTTTTTTATTTAAATATACAATATACACACCACACACATATATTTTATATAAACAAACCTTTATTTTGGAATCGATTAAGCGCAAATTCTCCCAAAAAAATCTCAAAAATGAGTGCTGTCAAATCGACTAAAGATAAAGCTTTATACAAATTCTTTTCTCATTTCTCTTACCTGCCACAGTGCCAGAGGATAGCGTGGCCACCACCGGACTTTGCCGTAGACTGACTTTACACAAAGATTTAAACATGAGTCCATCTCTGGCCATGGCAAACAAAACTCGAGGCATCGGAAACATGGATCCTAATAGACTGAATTGAATAAATGCCTTTAAGTTAAATCTGATCTGTACAAATACTTCCTGAATACATTAGCTTTGATTGTGTACCTTGTCGAGAGAGCGCACAGGGACCCAACCGCCACTGCGTACTTTGCAGCAGCCCAACCAATGTAAGCAAAGGCCACAGGCAGGGGACTCTGAGTACTGAGAAGGTAGTATGGCATCATCAAGGTCAGTGCAGCCGAAACGCCAAAGTAAGACAGGAAACAGATGAGAAGAGAGGACACGATACCCAAAGGAATGGACTTCTGTGGGTTCTTTACCTCCTCGCCTGGAAAATAGTTAAAAATCATGACTAATTTGTTTTTTCCAGTATGTTTTTATGAATAATAGCTGTTGTTCAATGTACCTGTAGTTGCAATGCAGTCAAAGCCTACAAATGCATAGAAACATGTAGCTGCCCCTGCCAACGTGCCTTCAAATCCAAATGGAAAAAAGCCACCCACTCCATACTCAGACGTGACATTGAAGGTTGATGTTCGGTTTCTTCAAAAATGGTAAAGAATGAGATTGATATTATGTACTCTAAACACATTGTTTATTGCAGCATTAGTAAAAGTAGTGTGTAGTCTCTATGCTTTATTTGAATTGGTTTATGCTAAAGCCTCAATGTTAAAGTATTCTAAATATAAATTACAAATATCCACTCAAAAAAAAAATGGTGCTATATAGCACTAAAAGTGGTTCTTGGCTCGTAATCGTAGGGGAACCACTTTAAGTGCTATATAGAACCATATCTTGGTGCTTCAGTGGTTCTTCAGCGGTTCTATATATATAGCACCTCAGTCATCCTAAAGAACCGCAGAAGAACCACTGAAGCACCAAGATATGGTTCTATGTAGCACTTAAAGTGCTTCCCCATATTAGCCAAGAACCACTTTTAGTGATATAGCACCATTTTTTTTAGAATGGAGGCAAATCAAGCTTACTCAAGCGTTGCTGTTGCATTCAGTAAAATATCTTCAGTGATGAACCAGTTGTGCAGTTTTCCCTTGATAAAGCCAGATATAATGACAAATATTAACACCAGTACATTGACACTTGTGAATATCTTGTTGACTGTGGTCGATTCTTTCACACCATATGCAAGAAGACCTGAGGAAAATGAAATAATGTATAAGACATGAGATTGATATTAAAGGGTATACGAATTAGTCGGAGTATGATTATTATAGTCAGATACCAGAAAGAATCATAATAAGACCAGCTGCAAAGAAGTCTGGGTAGGCTGCCAGGCCAGGCAACCCCAGCACTGCATGTTTGTTAAAGTAATTGGCCATCGCATTTCCAATGAGATCATCAAATGTACCGCTCCATGCCCTGGCCACACTTGATGTGCCTAGACCAAAAGAAATGTTTGTTCCTGCTTTATGTGATTTTTTTATAAAAGCCTAAACGTTTAGCCAACATAATAGCACAAATGTAAACACTTATCTAAACCTTTTCTGAAAGTAAACTCACTTTACCGAAACCGCGTAGAATCAACATTTGAAACATTTTATTTAAGTTTTGTTGTTTCCATATAAAAAAACTTGTATTTTTCCTTCTTAAGATTCTTGTTTACCGATGACATAGGACAGTAGTAAATTCCATCCTGTTGTGAAAGCCCACACCTCTCCTACTGTCACATAGCTGTAAAGATATGCAGATCCAGTTTTAGGAACCCGTGCTCCGAACTCAGCATAGCAGAGGCCAGCAAAGATAGAAGCTAAAGCAGCAATGAGGAATGAGATGATGATACTTGGTCCAGCTAGAGTACGAGCCACCTCTCCAGACAGCACATAGACTCCTGCCCCTAAAGTGCTGCCCACTCCCAAAGCAACTAGGTCTAATGTGGTAAGACAGCGACGGAAAGTGGAGACCTCACCCTCTGGTTCCAAGGGCTTCTTGCGACACAGGCCCCTCAAGAAAGATTGTGTTGATTGCATTGTCTGCTAGAGGCGAATGAGAAGTCGGTTATCATATTTAGTTAAATATAACAAATAATATGATATAACAAAAAGTTTTTCCAAAATGTTAGTTTTTTAATTTTTTTATTTATATCATGTCATTTTCATGTTATCTGTTGACAACTGTGTATTCTCACAAAATACATCTCAAAAAGCTTTTCGTAAACTGTGCATATCTGTGCATCTTATCATTAATTTGTGATTTTGTGATGTATTTTCCCACTTACTGAATCACAATGTCTTCATATCTTTATGTGTGGCAAGAATTTTGCATTCCTGGATTTGAATTTCTGGTCCTCCTCTTAAACAAATGCAAACAACATTAAAATAAAAGATTAGAAATAAACAGATTGTCATAAATAAATAAAAATCGACATGCCTTTGTTAACTATTTTAATGCTTTTTTACATTCTTTTTTTATTTTTTAAACCGTCAGGACCTTTCCCACAATGTATTGGTTCCATATGCTACATAAAACAATAAGGGATGCAAAGTGATGGACACCTGATTGCATCTTCACTTGTCCCCTTCTGAAGTCTGGACAGGTTCCTGTTCGGTGGTTTCATTAGATAATAATTAGGAATGATAGACAAAGCCACCTTTATGACTTTGCAGAAGCTGACTGGCACACTTTCTTTATGTGTGATGGCTTTCTCTAATCTGCCAACAGGAGATTTAAAATCCATAATCCTACAAGGAATGCATACCAGCATTCCATAGCACTAATCAGTTGCCGAACTGACACATGTACAAAACATGCAAGAATGTACAAAAACTGGCTTTTTAAAAAAGCATTCATTTGCATTCATTTTATAGCTGCAGTTTTTACACTTAAAAAAAAATTTAACCTTTGAAATCATTTATATTTGTCAAGAATATACAACAGACATAATGCTGATTTTTAAAGAACAACAATGATTAAAAAATAACTATGCAATTACATTTATTTAGGCACGTTTAAGTAATAAAAAATATTGTTTCCTACCTTATTTTTTCCAGAGATGTTTGCAATCTGTGTCTTCGTGATGACTCTAAATATATCTGCCCCTTTCACATCAATGAAGCCAAATGATTTTTACAACAATTTATACAAGAGTGGCCTGTTTGACCCACCCACTCAATGGCATTAGCAACAAAGTACCCTTTCTTTCTTGCTTTTCAACCGGCCCCATGTGCTCATATAATTGCAGCCAAGACACAGTGTGAGAACACAGAGGATGAAATTCCATGCTGAAATCTAGAGATACTTCTGTAATATTGACGTGGAGTTTTATTGCCTCCCTCAGCAAATGCTTGCATGACAAAACGGGACATTATACGTTCAAAACTAAAGATTTATTGTTTATTCACGTAAGAATGTTAAGGGCTACATATGAAGAATTTGGTTCCAAAATTAGATAATTTTTTCAAAAATCATGTTTTTTATTATGTTATCATGTTTTTATTGTGTTAGTTAGCTGTATTTTTTTGAGTTAATTATGGCTGAAATCAAAACAAACTAACTGCAGTTTGATTGATGTTAATTGCAATGCACAAAAAAAACATGATTTTTGACAATAACGGAATTTTCATTTAGAAACCAAACTCTGTTGAAGGTCTGCACTGCGCTTTTTGGACACTAGATGGCAACACAGTGCGATCTTATTTCTCAAAACAAAGAATTGGGAAGTTAGTGGTTTTGGTGATCTTCTTTATAATTCACGCAATGGTTTAGCAAATCAGTTTATACATATAATTATAAACAGCTTTATTTAGGAAACACAAGGTCGTTGTTTTGATCTAGTTCAGCTTCAGTTCAAAAGTCTGTAAGCAAGTGACCCATAAGAGTGACTATTGTATGTTTTAGCTCTTTGCTGTCTACTCCACTCTGCCATTCTAACCTTGAATTCCTCACCCTCTTACCGGAATGAACCCAAAGGCTGGGACAAATATAGCACTGTTACAGTCTCAGACCCAGGCCAGGCCATTGGATACCAAGAGCATATGGACACACTTTCATTTTCACAATTTTTCTAATGGTGGTTCATAGGACTGTGCTTGGCTTTGTACTTGGATGCATTTCAGACTGCAGTTTTCATTTTCAGTTTACATAAACATATCTACCTTAATATGGCTCAGGCTGCATATTCAGACTTTGAATAATGTTTTTACACAGAAGCATTTGACCTTATTTTATATCAGCAATACTAGATAAATACGGTGACTTGGAAATTATGTTTAGAGCTTGATGTAAAATAAAAGAAGAAATGTTTCAGCCTTCAATTTTTTGGAGCTTTGGTGTAGCTAGATGTTGCACATTTAATGTTTTCTCTTTGCAATGTATTACGTCATACAGTACATTTATCTTGTATTTCCAACTTTATTGCATTTGTGACTTTAATACAACTCCTTATTTCTCAGAATTTGGTCACAACAAAGGAGGCCTCTATAAGGCTGGTGGCCATCCAACCATGCGTGCTGTTTACTGTGTAGCTGATAGTTGATGTTTAAATCCTACTTAATGTTAAAGTTAAATGTGAAGAAACCTTTGTTGAAGGTTATTTTGGTTATTCATTTTCTGGTGCCTCACAGATTTAGTTTAGTTTAGAAAGCAATTATTGAGGTGCGTAAAGTTTGTACTGGATCGAGAAACTAAACATCACATAGTAACATATAAATAAATAGCCCAAATACTAATATATCTATTTTATTAACACGTGTGTATGATTCTTGCTTTTCTTAAACCTTCAGATTCAGCTCGTACAGTAACCAGACCCCCTAACGTGCCGCATTTGCAGATCATGGTGTGCTGTGCACTGCAGATGATGCTGTCTGGAAACACTAGCGACTCCTGGAAATCATGTGATCACTTGGTCGTATATTACCATGCCACAGACATTCACGTCATATGTGAGACAGGGTATCACGACACGTCAACGGTGGGCATTACGTCATAGCTGGTAAAGCTGAGTTAAATACTAAACTTAAACGCGCCGCGTGTGTTGCGTCAGAGGAGAACAGCTGACACTCGCAGACGTTTCCCAGCAAGACCACCGACGAGCAGACAGCGGACCACTAATCTGGAGCTTGCGACTCCGTGTTTAAAAGGTAAAAAGTTTCAATTGTATGTTTTTCTTATCGTTATTATTTTTAAAAATCGTTTATTAAGGCGTTGTATTATCAACAATGCGACGTTTGATGTAGCAATGCGACATGTAACAGTACGTATCGCTTTAATAACTGTAATTGGCACGTAAACATATTATTTTCAAGTAAAACAAAACTTTTGTACACAGTCAGTTCTATAGAAAACGTATTGAGGACTCAAAATATGAAATGTATATTGTAAAGCAAAGGTGTTATGAATATGTTTGCAATAAAGACTTTTCTGTATCTTATAAGGAAGATTTTCATTCATTTTTGAATGTATTTCATTTCAGTGCATGGTATGGCTGGCTGGGTGGGGCTGTTTAAATGTCTTTCTCAGACCTTGGATGTATTCCTGACTAAGAGAGAGAGAGAGAGATGGCTATTTATGGAGTCCGCTGACATGCACTTAAAATCTCAATGCTGAACGTGTTTGTAATTTGTCTTTTATTTTGTGAGATTTCTGACTAAAAACCTGCAGAGTGCAACATCAATAATGCTTACACGGGAGATTTAACAGGGCCCTGCGTACACTGTCATTGTGCTGCATATTCAGACAGTCTTGTGCACACAAGTTTGCCATTATAACAGGGAATAACCCTTTTCTCTTACTGGAGACCCCTCTATCATAGAGAGTTCCCTGTTCTGTTTTTGGCAGAATATGATAGAGAAAGAGGGTATTATAGTGAGCTGTGTGTAGTCAAGAGTATCCTGTGGAAAATGTGGCTGTGCATTCAGCAGACATGGTACCCGTGGCCAAGACCCTTCCTATAAAATCTGCCTATAGTACTTCATGGTTAGAATTAGGAGGAATTGATTTTCCAGGCAACAACCCAAGAGTTCTTGCAGTTAGTTTTTAACTTACCACATAAAAAGAAACACGTTTGGAGGTTACTTAACATATTAAACTTATGAAAACACTTTGCAACATGTTAGCTGCAGTGTGTTTTGAATTCAGTTTCCTCATAAACAGATCATTCTTAATAATGAGTACATTTATATTGCATTCCATGGCAGGTTATAGTATGCAAAACTGCAATGTGAAAGTATAGTTAACCACTCTATGTCTTATTTATGTTTCTTAATTCCCTTCTAGGTTCAAGGCTATCATTCCATTGCCAACCAGCAACTAATCAAACATGGGAAAGGTAAACTTAGACTTTTACCTCAATGCCTTTACATTTAATATTGATATACGATGTGATTAGATACCTTGTTGTAAGTTTAAAGAATGGCTGCAAAGACATGGGACGAATCTCGTTTTTCATCTATTGTAATGCAGGTAGTGTAGGATATCAGGGTTGTCTGTTTGGAATTGAAGAGGTCAATGAATCACTCATTAAAAAATAAGATCTGTTCATGGCACTATAATGCAGCAACGCAGACCAAAAGGATCCTTTGTCGCCCTCTTTATACACAATTGTTTCTTTTAAATGACTTTGTTTAGGAAATTATTTTAAGAACAATTTAAAGCAAAATTAATATATCACTAAATTATTTAATTTTACAATTGCATTTCAATAGTTTTCTAGCTAAAATACTTGGGATCTTTATCGAAACTTCTCAATGATAATGTACCGCTAAAAATGCTTCTGGCCGGATGTTTGTTTGCCTATCACTGTTGCTAGGGGTCTGTTACTGTGGACGTAGAACCTCACAGCTGTTGTGCTGAGCGATAGCTGCAGGACAGGCCTTGAGCATGTGCAGAGAAGCATACGGGGGGTGGACTCTGGCTTTGTGCCCTTATACAGGACACGCCAAAAAGAAAGCATTATGGGAAAGAAAGTAGGCAGACTGAGAACATTGAGCAGAGGTGCTTTAGAAATGCAAAGTCATGAAGGATTTATCCACTGTCAGATGCTTCCTGGAAGAAAATTTTCAATAGGATTGAACATGTAAGGTTACAGACGTTTAGTTTTGAGTTGCATGAAAGCTTTGGTTCTCTCCTTTCTTTCTCCCCCTCTCTTTCTCTCTCACGCACACACACACACGCACGCACGCACGCACGCACGCACGCACGCACGCACGCACGCACGCACGCACACACACACACACACACACACACACACACACACACACATTGCTCTTTGCTGCTGACCATAACACAACTGCTGCATTGACAGGTGTCAGCTGTCCACTCTGTAATCCCGCCTGCATTCGAACTGAAGCTCCAACACACCCGCAAGAGAGTATATAAGGCAGGAGTAAAGGCTAGATGAGGGAGGGTCTGATTTTAGGTGTAATGTTTTATTTTGGGAGAATATATAAACAAATCTCACCCAACCGTAACTCAGATCATATAAGATGCCACTAGTTATTTTTCCAGAAAAAATATCTACTCTCTTTAAACACAGTGAAATGGCCAAAATGGCAAGTTCACAATCATTGTTTTTTGTGTTTGTTGGGTTCTTGTGTAAATGGCAGTTCCAGCAGTATAAGCAGTTTTTTGAACCAGCTATTACATGTCGTCGCTGTTCTCCTGAAACCTCTGATGTCCAAATTCACAGTTTTTCAGGAAATGGAAAAAACACTGGACTTTTAAAATGATTAAATACTGTGTTGTCAAAGTTGACAAGCACTTTTTATTGGTTATATATTTGCAGAAACCCAGTGACAAACATAAAGGGTGACTAATAATAATAATTTAAAATAAAAATCACGAAATATGGAGATACGAGGTTTCAGAAGGACAGCAGCTATGAAGATTTATCTACTGAGAATCTATTTTGAATTCATTTTTTTTCATTGATGAACATAATGTGTTTTTTTAAATGTGTACTTTGCTGGTTGACATGGAAGCATGTGGCTAGCACATTTCCACATAGTGACTTAAAGTTCATTTAGTTCATTTGATCAGTTCTTGCATTCCTTGGATATTAAACCCAGGACCATCACAGTTTTATGTGCCATGCTCTATGAGTTGAGCTACAGAAAAGCTGATTATAAAGCAGTTTTTATAATTGACCCAAATTAAAAATGTCACCAAGAATTAGTTTTTTTGATATTTATGACACTGGGGAATTTTTTGGATTATTCATTGGTTTGAGCAAATTCAGAAAAGTTCAACCATACACAGCCACGGACAAAATTAAGAGACCGTTCCAAACTTCCATTTAATCAGCATTTCTAGATGTATTGTGGTCATTCTAGTCCAGTGTCTGTTGAATCTCAACAAAATCAAACCTCAGGAAAGTGAAAGACTGACAGAATGACAAGACACATAAAAACTGTGATAAAAATCGAGGTTATCACAAATTTATTTTACTTTTCCTTAATACATGTACAAATATTACTGTTGTATTGCTTTAAGTGAATATGAACTTGCTTTCTCTGCAGTGTTTGAGGTCTGAAAAAATACAGGGCATCTTTTTTGTTATTTTGACCCGTTTCTCCAGTTTTCATTTGCTGCAAATAAATGCAAATAGAAAACATTTGACTATTCAAATTTGTATTTGAAATTTGCGAGATTACAGAATGAAACAAAAATGATCATTTTACCTAACCACATACCTATAAATAGTAAATTCAGAAAAACTGAAAATTATCTTTAATTTTTTTTATTGTCACGAACTATAATCTATTAATTGGTGTTTATGGACACGAATTTCCCCCTTTTTTTGTGTTAGTCAGCACGACTTTCAATCTAACGTATTTTAATAAGCGGTAATCATATGTATAAATACAGTATATATTAATGCAATCTGATGCGAATTCAGTGGCTCATTTGTGTGAATTCCTATTTCCTACTATCTCATTAATATTTTTTGTAATGATTTGACTTTGGCCCTGTGACATTATAGGTTTGGGGGCGGGGTTAGGGTAGCCATATTGCTTTGCTACCTGTGAATCTTTTTAGCTAATTTAGCTTTTGTGGCTGTGATTTTAGGGTTTGGGGTGAGGTAAGGTGTTGGTTAGCCACCACCTAAAATATGTACGACTTCTTTTGATATCAGGTTATAAATATATAAATGTACATATACAAATGCGTTCTGTGTATTGAAAGTCGTGGTGAGTGACATGAAAAAAAGTCGTGCTGAGTGACAAATTTATGTCCATGAACACGAATCAATAGATTCCAAATTTCGTGCCAATGCCACAAACTGCCTTGAGACCGGGTGGGTTTGTCATTCCATCTCTCTCATAGGAATTCAGAGGAACAATCACAGATCACCCTGACTTTGATGCAAACAGCGATGCAGAGGATCTGTACAATGCCATGAAAGGCTTCGGTGAGTGTCTGAACAGCTCGTTTAGAGATATTCACTGACAGGTAGGATACTCCATATGATCTCATTACATTATGGCCTGTGCGTCACAGGAAGTGACAAAGAGGCCATCTTAGACCTGATTACATCACGGAGCAATGCTCAGAGGCAGGAGATCTGCAGTGCCTACAAATCACTCTATGGCAAGGTAGGGGAATCTTCACTACATAGATAAACTGATTTTTAAGCCATTCGAGAGAATACAGTATTGCGACAGATTGACACAATATACGTTTGCTTTATGAATTCTACAGGATTTAATTGATGATCTTAAATATGAGCTGACGGGGAAGTTTGAACGTCTGATCATTGGTTTGATGAGACCCCCAGCCTACCATGATGCCAAAGAGCTGAAGGATGCCATTAAGGTAAGAACTATTGTATGTTCATTTAAAGCGTGCAGTTCATGTCTGAGTGTGTTTTTTGGATATGTGTGTTGTTTTTGTGTAACATTTTATTCTGTATCCTATATGTTATTACATTTTTTTGAGTTTGCTGGATTTGTATATCTGTAAAAAACAAAATGGTTTATATATTAATAGCTATTTGTGAAAGAATCGATCATTACGATAAATTCAATTTTTACATCAGCTGTCTTATTTACTGCGTGTTTCTTTCTGCGAATCTGTTTTGGCATTGCTATCATTAGGATGCGGTAAGTGATTTTCCTTAGTAAAGTATAGGGCCACATCAAGCTATAATTTCACAAATTCCAAGAATACATTTGACATTTTTTTATCATTTTAAAGAATGAAGCCGATTGAGGATTCAATAATAGAACACATTTCCAAATTAAAGAACACTGAATCCCTTGGAAATGATAATGAAATATTTTCCCTAATAGTTAATCTTACTATAAACAGCTGCTTGTTTGAAAAACCTGCTGTTTTATGGTAAAATAATAACTCCTCTCTCTGTCGATCACCCATACTGTATGTTCACTGTTATTTCTCTAGTTAACCAGCATGACCAAACTTATTTCTCCCTGGATGACTATCTTAGCATAGATCTGGAAAAATTCATCATTCGGTTGCTTCGACCCAAGTAATTGACTTTCTCCCTGTATTTCAAAGGGAGCAGGAACAGACGAGAAGTGTTTAATTGAGATTCTTGCTTCAAGAACCAACGAGCAGATTTATAATCTGGTGGCAGCATACAAAGATGGTGAGTTTCAAGATTTGGTTTCAAGAAGATTCTCCTGAGCTCTCATGTAGCCTGACAATGTTTTGTGTTCATAGCCTATGGCAGAGACCTTGAAGAGGACGTGGTAGGGGACACATCTGGACATTTCAAGAAGATGCTGGTTGTTTTACTTCAGGTCAGTGAAATATTTTTTTGATTATACATCAAAAATATATCATTGTTTTTTTTTCGTATTTTAATGTTGTGCTGTTGTCATATGCATATTAAACCAGTTTTACAATACAAGGTATACAATACACTATGTTTATAAAATGGTTTGGTCTCTGTTGAATCTCTTGGTGATTATGGGGCTTTTCAGGGGACCAGAGAGGAAGATGATGTTGTGAGTGAAGATCTTGTGGAGCAGGATGCTCAGGTGACCTTTTTATTTATAAATGAATGAAATTAAATATCCAGACAGCCTTTATATAACTTGACAAGTGTACTTTTGACCTTGCGATTTCTGAACTTGTGTGTATTTTCTCACTGTAGGACCTGTATGATGCAGGGGAGGCACAGTGGGGCACAGACGAAGCCAAATTCATCATGTTGCTGGGAAACCAGAGCGTGACCCACTTGCAGTTGGGTATGAGAACCATGGTCACACATATACGTATATTGTACATTTGACTATACATTCCCCTAATACACAATCACTCCTTAAACACTTCTCACTATACCACAGATCAAATAAAACCAACAGGTCACTGTTTTAATCTGTAATGTAACAAAAAAGTTCAAGTCATTAAAAGTTCACCCAAAAATGAAAATTCTGTGTTCATTCACTCACCCGCAAGTTGTAATTTTTATTAATGTCTTTGTTCTGATGAACACAGAGAAAGATATTTGGAAGAATGCTTGTAACCAAACAGTTCTTGGACACCATTGACGACCATAGTAGGAAAAATTGCTTTTTAAATTTCTTTGTTCTGTTATTAATATATTTTGAAGAATGTGGGAAAGCAAACAGTTCTGGGGCACTTTTGACTACCATTGTAATTTTTACTATGGTACTATGGTCGTCAATGGTGGCCGAGAGCTGTTTGGTTAAAAGCATTCTTCCAAATATCGTTCTCTGTGTTTATCAGAACAAAGACATTTTGACAGATTTGGAACATCTCGAGGGTGAGTAAATGATGACAGAATTTGTATTTTTGTGTGAACTGTCCCTTTAAGATGTATTGAAAAATGAACGTTATTCAATGTGTAACATTGTTGTATGGCATAATAATTACATTTTTCTAATGTGTTATCTAGTATTTGATGAATACCAGAAAATTGCTGAGAGATCCATTGAGGACAGTATTAAAAGCGAGCTGTCTGGAGACTTTGAAAGACTAATGCTCGCTGTCGGTACGTTTTGGCTTCATAATGCAGTATTTGACCCTCTATAAAATCTAAAAATCTTCACAAATTCTAACATCTGCTACCTTGTTTACTTTCATCAGTCCAGTGTATAAGGAGTAAACCCATGTTCTTCGCCAGACGTCTTTATAAATCAATGAAGGTAGGATGCTTTAATGTTCCCCACAATAAATCCTAATGGAGTAAAGGTCTCAAAGGTCCGTTTCTTTATTCTCACATCTCTCTGCAGGGTCTGGGCACGGCTGATAACACCCTGATTCGCATTATGGTGTCTCGCTGTGAGATCGACATGCTGGATATCAGAGAATGCTTCCGCCTACGCTATGAAAAATCTCTGTACAACATGATTCAGGTTAGTGTATAGACTGTACACAAACATTAAAGAATACAGACTGAATGTGGTTTCTTTAGGGTTTGTCTCCAATTTGTAAACATGTTTATAGTACATTCTGTCCTTTGTGTGAACTCCACAGGATGACACATCTGGGGAATACAAGCGCACACTGCTGAAGTTGTGTGGAGGAGACGATGAGTAAGCTTTTTCTGAGCTCTGAGTAACTATAAAAAGTCAGAAGAGGGAGACATTGCACCATTATAAAATGCAGAGCAGTAGAGTGTGTGGTCTGTAGTTTTTCCTCTTGTTATTTTTTTTATATAAACAGCCTATATAAACAAATGCACGGGTGAATTTAGGTGCATTTGATTTAGTTGAATTTAAACATTGATTCAGATTTCACCCACCCTTTTGTGTTTATCAAGCGCTTACTTTTTCAAACCCGAAGTTTAAGGAGCTCTTTGTTTCTCAGTATTGCAGGAGAGTTCTTCCCTGAGGCTGCACAGATTGCTTACAAGATGTGGGAGATCAGCGCCATGACCAAAGTTCAGGTTGGAGTCCAACACACACCATCAGCACAACGCTGTGGCATGCATCGAATTACCCTCTAATGATCCCGTCCCTTCTCCGGCCAATCATCATGTCATGAACCCTGAGCAGACAGAACAGCTTTTGTCCGGGCACAGATACCATCCCAATGCTGTTCATCATTTTATTAATCAGAGTCTTGATTTACTGCCAGTTCCTGGGACACTCGGTTCAGTGTCACACCATCTCAGAAACCTCATCTTGTGTTTGTATGTGTGCTGGTGCCTGTTGAAATCTGCAGTGCTAGATCAATGTCCACATATCTCAAATCACTTTTTATCTGAAATAATTATTTCAAATACTAAAACTATAGAAACCGCTTTGATTCATAAACTTTTTAATCTGCTTTGTTGTACAGTAAATGCCAAATGTTTTTACAAACTGAGGGATGAATTGAAGTTATAATTGAGAAGATGTTGTCATATAATTGACGGCGTGTCACAGATGTCAATAGATAATTACAATATAAATATAATAAAAAAGTAATTGTTTTGGACTTTTAATAATAATCGTTTATGTTTTCTGCATATCCTTTTTCTCAATCACCAGTTAAGAGGAACTGTGAAACCGTCTTCGGATTTCGACCCTGCGAGTGATGCCCAAGCTCTGAGAAAAGCAATGAAGGGTTTCGGTGAGTATTTGAACTTTGATCACATTAAATACTGAGATTTGAACTGTGACTTTCTGATTTTTGATTTTCAGGCACTGATGAGGATACAATAATTGAAATTGTGACACGAAGAAGCAACGAACAGCGGCAGGAAATAAGACAAGCTTTCAAATCTCTTTTGGGACGGGTAAGACGCTGTCCTTTGTGCTCCGCTCTAAATGATTTCATCTGTGATATCAAACAGAGCATACCACTTAAGTTGAGTCAGTTATGGATGTCCAAGATGAAAGAGATAAGAAGTCTTTTAAAAATTCCTGTTTAAAACACATTTCATTTTTTAGCAACATAATCTTTGAATGCTTGATTTTTCCATTCCTTATTTGAACACATGCAAACTTAGATTGGCTTATTTTTATTACGTCTTTTAATTTAGAAATTTAAAACATGTTCATTATAGTAAAGGTTAGGAGATTTGTATAAATTGCATTTTTTATATGTTTACATGTAAATCATGTAATAGATCCATGACAACCATTGACCCATTAACTATAACTGTGAATGTCTCTTTGTCTCTCTCTCCAGGATCTCCTGGCCGACCTAAAATCTGAACTCTCCAAAAACCTCCAGAGGCTCATCCTGGGCCTCATGATGTCCCCAGCAGAGTTTGATGCCAAAATGATGAAGAAAGCCATGGAGGTGCACTTTCAGATTTCAATTTTTTATTTATATAGCGCTTTTCACAATGTGCATTGTTCCAAAGCAGCTTTACAGGAGCAAATAAGAAAAACACAGAAAGGTCAAACACAGCACAGTGCATGGTGTTTATAGACCAAGCAAGATCATTATAATAAATAATATCTAATAAATAAATGCAGTCTCCCGGTGAGCAAGCCAACACTGCACTGCTCTGCTGTGGCGAGGAACCCAAACTCCAATGATGAATAATGGAGAAAAAAAAACCTCGGGAGAAACCAGGCTCAGCCGGGAGGGCCAGATCTCCTCTGACGTGTCATGGCTGCACTCAGTGACCCCGACCAAAGCCACCGAGCAACGTCCACGAAGAACAGGGAGAGCCCACGAGCCGCGACCCAGGAAGCCCCACCCGCCGAAACCGTGCAGGTCCAACCCGGTCCCATTCCGCGATCAACAACAGACAACAGAGGAACAACCAGGGAAAAGTAGTAATGGCATAATTAACTTTATTCCTCTGTTGTCCGACATCGACCACAAAACAAGACCAACCAGACCAGATCCACACAGTCCCAACAAATGAAACGCCCCGAACCACAACCAACAAGCCCCCCCACTCCCTACAACACCCACCCAGCTACCTCCAATCAAAGTCACTGAGTGCAGCCATAACTTCAAACTGCTGTCGTGTGATGTAAGTTTAGCATTAAATACCAAGTATTGTAAATTTAGCATTTATGTGACAGGTAGTCCGTCTTTGCTCTCGGTTGGGGATGGAATTGTCTGAGCTGGGCCGGCCAGATGGTCGCCTTTTTCTTGGGTGGTGATGGAATTGCCTTGGATGGAGCTGGATGGTCAGTCAGTCCGCAGGCTCTCGCAGGAGGATGGCACGGGATTTTCAGATGTAGCTGGCGTAATCTCTAGTTGTGGATGGGCATATGACGTTCATCTGGGTCTGGCGGAATCTCTCCCTACCTCGGGATGGGCATCCCGAGGCGAGGGCAGAAACAGAAAGAGAATAATTAGCGTAGCTGCTGTTCATTAGCTATGTATTAGTGAATGCTTGGCTGAAAAGATGTGTCTTTAATCTAGATTTAAATTGGGAGAGTGTGTCTGACCCTCGAATAGTATCGGGGAGGCTATTCCAGAGTTTAGGTGCTACGTATGAGAAAGCTCTACCCCCTTTGGTGGATTTAGTTATTCTAGGTGTTATCAAAAGTCTGGAGTTTTGAGATCTTAGAGAGCGTGATGGGTTGTAGTGTGGTAGAAGCTCTGTTATGTAGGTAGGGGCTAAACCGTTTAAGGCTTTATAAGTAATTAAAAGAACTTTAAAGTCAATACGATACTTAATGGGTAACCAGTGAAGGGTTGATAACATTGGGGTTATGTGATCGTATTTTCTGGACCTGGTTAGAACTCTGGCAGCTGCATTCTGAACTAACTGTAGTTTGTTTATTGATGCTGCAGGACAACCACTAAGCAGTGCATTACAGTAGTCAAGTCTTGAGGTCACAAATGCATGAATAAGCTTCTCTGCATCAGCCACACATAAAATATTTCGCAATTTGGCAACATTTCTAAGGTGGAAGAAGGCTGTTTTTGTGACATTTGAGATGTGATTTTTAAATGACAGGTTGCTGTCTAATATAACGCCAAGGTCTTTAACTGTATTTGTTGGAGTAACAGTGCAGCCTTCAATTTGCAGGTCATAATCCGAAATATTCTGCTCACGTGTCTTTGGTCCGATAAGTAATATTTCTGTTTTATTAGAATTTAAAAGAAGGAAATTACAAGTCATCCAATGCTTTATATCGTCGATGCACTCTGCCAATTTGGATAGTTGGAAGGAATCATCTGGTCTTGATGAGATATATAGCTGAGTATCATCTGCATAACAGTGGAAGCTAATTCCATGTTTTCTAATAATGTTTCCAAGGGGCAGCATGTATATGGAGAATAGCAAGGGTCCTAAAACCGATCCCTGAGGTAATCCATAATTTACTTGCGTTAGATTTGATGATTCCCCATTTAAATGGACAAATTGATGTCTGTCTGATAAGTAAGATCTGAACCATTGTAGTGCCTGTCCCTGAATACCGGTATAATTGTGTAAGCGATCTAGAAGTATTTTATGGTCTACAGTATCGAACGCAGCACTAAGGTCGAGCAGGACTAGGAGTGAGATGTTACCTTTATCTGATGCTATAAGCAGGTCGTTTGTAATTTTAACGAGCGCAGTTTCAGTACTATGATGCGGTCTAAAGCCTGACTGGAATTTTTCGTGTATGTCATTATTTTGTAAGAAAGAGCACAACTGAGTGGACACTACTTTTTCTAGTATTTTAGACAGGTAAGGGAGATTTGAAATCGGTCTATAGTTTCCTAGTTCATTGGGGTCTAAGTTTGGTTTCTTGATAAGAGGCTTAATGACGGCCAGTTTAAAGGGTCCTGGGACATGGCCTAGATTAATTGACGAGTTGATAATGTTATAAATGGGCTCAATTGCAACGGGTAATAACTCTTTTAATAATTTAGTTGGTATGGGGTCTAATAAGCAAGTTGTAGGTTTAGATGTTGCAATAAGTTTAATTAAATCTTCCTGTTTTATAGGTGAAAAACACTGTAGCCTTTCTTTTGGGGCGATGGTTGGTACTAATTTATAGGACAGACTTGGAGGTTGAGTTTTTACTATTTTGTCTCGTATGTTTTCGATTTTCTCTGTAAAAAAATTCATGAAATCATTGCTACCAAGGTGCGGCGGAATACCCAGGTCAGGTGAAGTCTGTTTATTTGTTAGTTTAGCAACTGTACTAAATAAAAACCTTGGATTGTTTTTGTTAGTTTCTATGAGGTTACGGAGGTGCTCAGCCTTTGCTGCTTTTAGTGCCTTTTTATAACAGTTTGCACTCTCTTTCCATGCAATTTTAAAGACCTCTAATTGGGTTTGTTTCCATTTGCGCTCCAGTTTACGTGTTTCTCTTTTAAGGGCGCGAGTGGTGCTGCGTTTTTCTCATTAATCTTTTTTGACTTAATAGGTGCGACAGCTTCTAATGTATTAGAGAAAATAGTAGGCCTACCCAATTTGCTGGTCATGTCATCGAGCGATTCTGTATTTATTGGTATGGTTATTAAAGGAGTCAGATCTGGCAAGCTCTTTGCGAAACTATCTTTAGTAGTCGAGGTAATTGTTCTACCCTGTCGATAACGAGTTAAACGGCTGATTTCTGCAGTGCGCAGTGTACATGTTATCATCGCTTTGAGGTATAATATCTATATTGGTTAGATCGGCTCCGTGAGATATAATCAAGTCTAGTGTATGATTAAATCAATGAGTGGGTCCATTGATGTGTTGTGTTACTCCAAAAGAGTGTAATAGCTCTGTAAAAACCACTGCTAATGCATCGTTAGCACTATCTACGTGGATATTAAAGTCTCCGACAATTAGTACTTTATCAACGTTAACCAATAGGTCCGATAGGAAGTCCGCAAACTCTTTCAGAAAATCAGTGTAGGGACCAGGGGGTCTATACACTGTAGCCAACGTACAAGAAAGCAATGGTTTTTTACTGTCAATTGGAACAATTATGTTCAACGCAAGCACTTTTGAAATGATTTAAATTCATGCTCCGTTCTCTGAGTCACAGTAAGAAAGTCTCTAAAGATTGTTGCAACACCACCACCTCGACCAACCGGACGTGGCTCATGCATATAACAGTAGCTTGGTGGGGTACACTCATTTAGACCGTAATAATCATTTGGTTTAAGCCAGGTTTCGGTAAGGCAAAGTATATCAAAACTGTTGTCTGTGATCATTTCATTTACAATAACTGCTTTTGAATTTAGTGATCTAATATTAAGTAGGCCGAACTTTATGAGTTTGTTTTGGTCGTTTATTACATTGTCCTTTTTTTATTTATCATTGTCATTTATTTATTTATTTATTCATTTATTTATTAGATATTATTTATTATAATGATCTTGCTTGGTCTATAAACACCATGCACTGTGCTGTGTTTGACCTTTCTGTGTTTTTCTTATTTGCTCCTGTAAAGCTGCTTTGGAACAATGCACATTGTGAAAAGCGCTATATAAATAAAATTGAATTGAATTGAATTGTCCTCAGGTTTAATCACGATTAGATTTTTTCTCTGAGATTTGGCTATTTTGTTATTTTGTAGTATTATTCGGGGGACAGACACAGTCTCTATGCATTTGGAAGCAGTAACATTTCTAACAGATGAGTGGGAGGAACACAGACTAAGGTTGAAGTTTTGACTTACCGCTGGGAGACGTAGTCAAGCGGTGCGTAGCGTCTTTGAGATTGTTGTCAGACAGAAGAACCGCTCTGATGATTTCTCTTTGTCCTGATGGAAACTGTTTCTATAGAAAGTGTTATCATTGAAAGAACAGCTTGACCTGCTACTGTTTATAGAACTGTGCATTTATTTGTTAACTGACGGTCAGTGAACAGTCTAAACTAGAGCAGAGGTGATGGGTTTCTCTGGGCATGGACTGTTTGTTTTTCATAAGTTCACTGGTTTGTGAAAGAAACCAACAGGAGCAACTTCTATCATTAGGTTATAATGGGCATTTTAACAATATGTATAATATTCATGGACATTACTTTATAGTAGAACTTTATTATTGTATAAACTGTTCAGGATACTAACATGCAGTTGATATTAGACGAATGTTTTTATTTCTCAATAGGGTGCAGGCACGGATGAACATGCATTGATTGAAATCTTGGTCACTAGGAGCAACCAGGAGATTAATGATATGTGTTCTGCCTATCAAAGTGGTAAATAAACATGTTCATCTTCATAAAAATATAATCTCCTGCAGGTGGCACCATTTGTTAAGGCTAAAAATATTTGGGGCCCTGTTGGCCTATGGTGTATTTAATTCATTTGTTAGCACACAAGTTGTACACTTATGTCTACTCATTTGTCTTTGCTTTTTTTTTTGCTTTTGGGTTTTTTCATACACAGCATTTAAAAAAAGTTTGGAGCATGCCATCGCATCAGAAACGTCAGGACATTTCAAACGTGTTCTGATCTCTTTGGCACAGGTACCATCCACACCATTACATTACAAGACTAACAACTCATACTTCGTCTTTTATGAAAAAAACCTGTTTTACTTGTGATTGTGTTTTTTAGGGGGGTCGTGAGGAGGACCAAGTAAACATGGACAGGGTCCTGGAAGATGCCCAAGTAAGTGTGATACAGTATTGTGCCCAGTGTTGTACATTTATAAAGTACAATTAATATTGCTTTATTGTCCTGAGATTAAGCAGGTGTAATGTGTTTCTCTCATGTTAGGCATTGGCAGACGCATGCGATGCAGACTCAGATGAGATGGAGGACAAGTTTATGAGTATTCTGTGCACGAGGAGCTTTCCTCACCTGAGGAGAGGTAATGCAAATACAGGTTGCTACTGTGCACATACTAATGCATGTCGTAATGAAAACTCCAGCCAACTTTCATTGTATCTCTTACAGTGTTTCAGGAATTCGTTAGGTGCAGCAACAAAGACATTGAACAGATAATAAAGAAGGAGATGTCAGGGGACTTTAAAAATGCCATGTTTGCTATCGGTAAGCACGGTTGTACTTTGTTAAAATGCTCATCTGAAAAAAAGTACTGTATAGTGGCCACAAAACGAATTAAGCCCATGCTTAATAATGCATTTTTGTCATTGCATTAAAGAACAACATATCATACAGTACCAAGTGGAATTTGTTTCTAAAGAAAAGTTTTAAAAGTGATGGTTCACCCAAAAATACAAAAAAATGTGATCATTTACTCACCCTCTTGTCATTTCAAACCTGTTTGAATTTCTCTCTTCAGCGGAACACAAAAGTAGATGTTTTGAAGAATGTTGGTAACCGGCCCCCGTTCACTTGCATTGATGCTGTGTCTATACAATACAGAAGTGAATGAGTGCCGCAGCTGTTCGGTTACTAACTTTCTTCGAAATATCTGCTTCTGTGTTCTGCCGAAGAAAGTCAAGTAGGTTTGAAATGACAAGAGGGTGAGTAAATGATACTCAAATTTTAACAATCCTTTTCGATTTCGAAGCCAAAGAGCAATTTTAAAGCCCAAAAAAAGATTTTTATTTTCGAAACAATAGTTATACTCTTTAATATTAGTTGTCAAACTGGTTGAACACATCCATTTAATATGATTCATACTCTGCATACTGTGCACTATATACGTTCACTAAAATAACATTGGGAGCAAAATGTATACAGTATATTTTTATTGTGACTTGAGTTTTTGGGCCACTACACTGTACTCACTGTAATCGCTTTGCATGTGATTTTTCAAAATATTAATGATGACGTCAAACTTCTGATCACGTTTATGCTTTTTCTGTGGAAAAAAAACCCTTACAAACATATGACACAAAAGTGATCTTAACAAAAATAGCAATAACACGTTCGTGTTTTCCAGTGCGGAGTGTGAAGAATCAGCCTTCTTATTTTGCTGACCGATTGTATAAAGCCATGAAGGTACGTCTGCCTCCATTATGTAACACGCATTTCTTCACATCTACATGCGGCTGTGACTCTGAGCAGCAGGGAAAAAAAACTAGAGCCAATTTAAGGCAAAATTACATCCGTCAGCTTTCATAAAAGTGATGAATTAGACACTGACTAAGAACACGCTGAAGTGAGTAAGCCCTCACCATGACCTGAAACCTAGTTTACGGTCTTAGTTTTAATAAGCCAAGCACACGTTTGATGACGGTCATTGGGGTATGAATGATGGTGTTCAGGCATACTAATGAGTCACAGGCCCTGTGATGGGCATCTGCACTGCTGCGGATGATTTGCTTTGTAAGCATTGTACAGATCAGCGGTCAGGCCAGAGACTTTCCTAAGCGCTGTGACTTTCCCCGCAGGGCCTGGGAACAGATGACAGGGCTCTCATCCGTATCATGGTGTCCCGCTCCGAGATCGACCTCTTCAACATCCGCAAAGAGTTTAAGGAGACGCAGGACGCCACTTTGCACGAATTCATCCAGGTAGAGGCGCTCGTTGTAAGTGGTGTGCTCTTCGTCTACGTACCGTTTTTCAAGCGAGTTGTGTAGATATTGTGTTTCATCTGACTGTAGGCGTTGCACATCCTCTTTTAGTTAGATCGAGGGGAACAGAGTGTTTCACAGGTTCCTGTGGTGTACTCGCTCGACTCAGCTGTTTAGGAATTCCCCTGCATGCTTGACTTCCTCTCAGTATGCGGAATCTGATTGGTGGAGAAAAGCGGAGACAGGAAGTGTTAAACAGCAGGTCTATACTGGCTCTGTTGTCAAAACTCCCTTCAAAGATCAATAATAGCTAACTTTATATCTTTATTAATAGTTTTGCCATGTATGTTGTGTCCGTGAGGACAGAAGCAACTGAATGGTTGGTATGATTTGAATATATTTACGGTTAGTCATGTAGCAGGCGCTTTTATCCAAAGCGACTTACAAATGAGGTAAACAATAGAAGCAATTGGAAATCAAACAAGATTGAAGCATTATTTTCATTTCTGGACATTCAATATTTGCAGCTACATATAAAGCATGCTGAGAATAAGTCTATGTGCATCTTAAAGGGTGTTAAAGATGAGCTTAAAATTGTGTAATGCTTTTTGTTTGATAAAATTGCACGGTTTCGTAACACTTTATTATTGTAGCCATTAACAGAAATAAAAAAACCTGTTGATCTCGTATCGTTATTATGAAAGCTTGCAAGAACCTCATTGCATAATGCATTTCATAACAACTTAAAACCATTATGCAACACCAAAAATTCACCCTTGATGCATATTGATCCAAGTCTGTATGACTTTCTTCTGTGGAATGCATAATAGAAAAGTGAATAGTGACTGCAGTTGATGAGTTTTTAAAGGGATAGTTCACCCAAAAAAGAACATTTTCTCACCCTCTTGTTATTTCAAACCTGTATGACTTTCTTTCCTCTGCAGAACACAAAAGAAGATATTTTAAAGAATGTTGGTAACCGAACAATGGCGGTCCCCATTGACTTGCATTGGTTTTGTGACCGTATAGAAGTGAATGGGAACCGCCATTGTTCTTTAAAATGTCTTCTTTTGTGTTCTGCAGAAGTAAGAAAGTCATACAGGTTTGAAATGACAAGAGGGTGAGAAAATGTTCTTTTTTGGGTGAACTATCCCTTTAACTTTGTGGCCTGACATAATTCATTAATTAACATTATCATGTCTCTGTCTCAGGGTGACACATCAGGAGACTATCGTAAGACCCTTCTGATACTCTGTGGAGGGGAAGACTAAAGCGTCGTCCTGGAAACGGGACAGTATAAATATGCCTAGCAACCAGTGTTCTGTGTTCCAGCCCTTGTTTGTGAAGTGCTAGTCAAATTGTCCCTGTGCCCTTTGCCACCATGCCTATGCCAAAGCTAGTGACCTTTGACCTATGCAAAAGCCACACCTTTTCGCTGTGTTATGTTGCAATCACATGTTATGTAATGTTTTGTTTTTTTACAGTTTTAAAAGCATTTTTGTTGTGTTAAGTGCTTTAGTTTACAGTATTAAACCAAACTGTCCTGTGTTCAAGTTGATCACCCAGTAAAATAAAGAAGTCATCCTATTTGAGTGGGTGTTGTTAAATGTACAGCATTGTTGTTTTTTATCTAGAATTAAAAATGATCTTGTTCTGCAGTACTTAAACGTTCGGTATTTAACTCAATAGGAGACATTTCTCACGGCCTTCATTTTATTACCGGTCCGACGGGTCGATTTATTCAGATCAGTCATTAACTGTATTTACATTACAGATAAGGAAATTCCCTTCGGTTGTAATCAATGTTATTTTGTTCTAAATAGGAAATGTCTTGTTATAAATTACACATGGAAAATGTAATATTTCATGTTCTGCCTTACTGAAGGGTGAAGCTGATTTTTAAAGCTCCCACTTCATACAAAAAGCGTAATAATATGGATGTTGCTGAAAAGTGAGAGAGAATAAAACAGCACTGGATCCCATAACGCTCGGATTGTGTGCGGCCCATGGTTTGAGATCATTGCTTTTCATTGGTCAATACACACCACACCTTCATTAAATATCACGTGAGTGCTATTTTGGAGATACTCTCTTGTGCTTCTCACCACCTCCAAGACATCTTTCCCATTTGGGACACATAATACGAAAATAAAAATTATGTTGTCATTTCTTCACATTATGTCATTCAATATGATTATGTGGTTCTCCAAAAAAAAAGATATTTGGAGAACTGTTTCAGTTGAAGTCAGTGGGGGTCAGTGTTGTTTAGTTACCTTGTCCTTCAAAAAAAAATGTTGTGTTCTGCAAAAGAAATAAGTCATACAGATTTGAAATGACATGAGGATGAGTAAATGATGAAAGTATTTTCATTTTTGGAACTTTAGCAGATAGCAATGGTATCGTCCTCTGCTGATTTCAGGATGTCAATAGATGCACTTTTTAATGCATAAAACTATCAATTCATGATACAGTTTTCTGTAGATGTGTGTGTGGTGTACGTGTCTACATGTGTGCATAAACGTACGTGCGTTTGTGTGTGTGCGAGTGTGTCTTCGTGAACGCAGCTGTTGTCAGGGCATCTTTAGTTAAAAGAGGAAAGAAAAAAAAGCTTGTGGGGCTAGGAAATCCCCCGCTGTAGACCAACATCACAGTTACCATCGATGATGTCTGCAATAGCAATAACATTGTTCAATGCAGAACAAAACATTAAAAGGACTGTGATGACATTTTCAAATGTGTGCAAGTAGTAGCACATGCAAAAGTAAAGAGAAAACTGTACTTGCAGGTGGTTTAATGTCATGGGTGATGAAGGTTACTATACAGACAGACTTTAACAGAGAGATGACTTGTTTGGAAGTGCAGCTTCTGCAAGACTGCATGCAGGTTTGCATTTCAGAAATGCATTCAAAACTTCGAATCTAATAGCTGTCATTTAGCACTCAATGCCACACATCTATCCAGTCCTTTAAACCATGATGTTGTTTACAAAATTTTGCAAAACCGTTCCATTTAAATTGTATTTACTTTTCTACACCTCTGTGCTTAACTTGTTATTTTTTTAGGTGTTATAGACGATTATGTGCATTATATATGCAAATGCACACAGATTGATCATGTCTGATGCAATAACCTTATTCAATATCCTGCTGGTTTATAAATCTATCATCTGATTTGGATTAAAACAAGACCTTTTAACCCCACAGCATTTTCAACTTCTGGCATTACGAACCATCAAAACCAACAAATGTAATTTAGAATCTATCTGTTGGCTGGTAAAACTTAGCTAAACAGACTCCAGTTTTTGGACACATACCAGGTCCCACTTTTCGAGCTGAAAATATCAGAGCCTTTCACTATGTGGGAATTCCCCCTTCTGTTTAAAAACACTGCAAACGCTTCCCCATTGCCTTTAGTTTCCTTAAAAAACGCCTCTCGGACACAACTATAATGTGTAGGTGAGTAACTGAACCATGATTATATTAAATGTTGTCTAATGCATATGTTTAATAATGGAAATCATTTGAAATATTTTTGCTTATTTAAATTTAAGACATTAGAAATTGGAACTGGTAAATCATTGCATTTACATTTGCTGAAATGCTTTGGTTAAAGGAAATTTGTTTGTGATGATGAAGTCTCAAAGAAATTGTTTTTAAATAGTACACTGTAAAACTTTGCTGTAGTTTTGCAGCAGGTTTGCCAGTAACTTACTGTAGATTTGATTACTTTCCGTTTCCTATTCGTAGTGTTTTCAGTTTGAGTAAAACTTTACTTTTACCAAAATTAAAACACTTTGACTTTTGAGATTCAAAATGAGCAAGAAGAGACTGGTCTCATTACTGGCATTAGCACAGCAACACTGCAAAAACATGACATTCTTACTAAGCATTTTTGTCTTGTTTTCTAGTAAAAATATTTAAAACCTCTTAAATTACGATACATTTACATAACAAGAAAAGTGACCTAAGATATATGTCTTGTTTTGTTAACGAAAATATAAGAAGTTTATGTTTAAAAATCTACAGTAAGTTACTGGCAAAACTACAGCAACATTGTAGTGTATACTGTATATATATATATATATATATACTGTATATATATATATCATTCTTTTTAAGTGTGTATAATTTCTATTTAAACAATTTGTTAGCATATTTTTCTAAACAGAGAACATTAAATTGCCTTTTCTAACTAATTTAATGTAATGTTTTATAGTATCTGCATTTTGAAATGCTTTATTGATTTCCAAAACATAATGTATTTTAAATAATATACTGTATATTGAATTCTTTTTTATTTTTGTAGTTAACCACTAAGAATTCTGAAACAGATCTTAAGTTAATTATATAACAACATAATGAAATGAACCTATTTGTGTAACTGCAATCTTAAAATACCACAGTAATACATTTCCACAAGATGTCACCATTTATTTTCGGAGGAGGGTAAGATTTGCTAAGAGGATGTTTGGTTCATCTTTATGCTTTGTGACAAACTGGCTTTATTGTCCTGTCCTGACAATTATTGTTCAGTTCTTACATGACTATATTGACCAGAGTTAAATCCTTAAAGGTTAAAACACAAGGTTGAAAATCTCTGGGTCCTGGCAACTAGATACTTTTTTCTATTTTGGGTGTAGGAGGTTTTTTATAAGGGAATTTCCTTATCAGGTGTGACTTGTTGGACAATTATTACAACGGTTTACCAATTACAGAAGGCATGTGACCGAAAAAATAAATTACCCAATATTTTCAATTTGTTTACAGTTGGTCATTTATGATTAATAAATTGCCACTAGTCTCCTCTCAGGGGTCAAAAATGTACCTCTACCCGATTCTGTGGTCAGTAATAGGGTCTTTAAAAACAATACCACATTAGTAAAGGGAAAATACTTGTGAGTAATTCACAAGAAATAAACCTTGATCTTGTCACTAGCTGTTTTTGGAATCATTGATTACTGCTAACTGTACAGCAATTCCAAACATGATAGTCATCAATCAAGTACAAGACTCGACTCATGAATGTACTTCCTATACTTTCTAATGCATATTTCAATACCTGACTCAGAAACTCAGACACTGTACTCAAACGTTTATGTTTAACATTCTTAAAGTGTTGGTAATGTACAAATAATACAGTCATTCACTTATAGTGAGTTTCTAGGATGAGAGCTTCCAGAATTAGCCAATAATGACAACTCCTCTATTACACAACATTTAAACCCCTGTTACTATATCTGCATTCTTTGTGAATTTCTTCAGTATCAGTGAAAAGAACAAATTCTTATATAATCTCCAACGAGATTTACTTCGTCTTTAGATAACCAACTAAGTTTTCTGCCATACCGACTAAAATGTTTAAGACAACTAACTCAAATGCTGCACAAGTATCAGAGACCCAGTTTTAACCCTATAACTCATCAGCAGGCCCAAGCCTTTACAGGGCCCAAGCAGAATTTTATTTGAGGGTCCCCCTGTGCCCCCAATACTATTGACTATCGTCAATGTTTGATTATTTGCACGCACACTTTAAACTTAACACACCCAATTCTATTAGTTGTAGTTGTGTTTGGGATGTAGGAATGTCATAAAAACAAAAACACATAAACCTTCCATTACATGGGTATTGTGATTGTCAAAACATCTGATAATTTTGTTACTTCCAATTTTAGGTGAACTGTCCCTTTAAATTTTGAGCACAGACCATTCAAAGGTTGTGGAATTTATTGGTCAATTCATTTAACTATTTGCAAAGATTTTATTTTAAAATCATTTTTATTTTATTTTATTTTAACCACAACCTATAAACACCAAGCCACACAGCCCTTGGGGATGATTTAATCTTTTTTTTAGTGTATTTACTTGATAACCATTCAATTAATTTACAAAATGCACACAATTATTCTTAACCTTATCCCAAATAAAACGCTAAATTGACAGATAATTATTAATTACATGAATCACGTAAATGACATATTTTTAATCTAAATCAGCATTTTGCCGTTTGAATCAGTGTTGGATGTTCAACATTTCAATCATTAAACAGTTATCAAATATTTAATGATTTTAGTCACTTACAGTATGCCGTGTGTTGCAGAGCATTGTTTCAACTTTAAAAATGAAGCGTCTTGCTGAACAGCTAAAGACGTCACAGAAGCTCCGTCTTCATTGATTTCATTGGTCACTGCTCGGCTCTGTAACCAGTAACTCCCGCCTCCTTTCATTTGATTGGCCACCTCACTTATTTTGATATTGCAAAGTCGCGTTTAATCAGTAATTTCAAAAAAATGTACACACACCACAGAAAAATATTGGGTACGGCCCTGCGTAAGAAAATGGATGTGTGTCAAGAATATATCACAAAAAAGCTGTAATTTCATGTGCCCTTGGGGGCCCCTAGTGGCGGCGAGGCCCTAAGTAGTCACTTAGTTCGCTTATAGGGAGGGCCGGCTCTGCTCATCAGTTAGCATCTAGAATGCGCATCCTCACTAATACAGTGAAACAACATATATATTAAAACAGAATATTAATGTTCATTTTAATTATCTTATTAGTGACTGCATACTATATCCAAGAGGACAGTAGCTGTCCTTTAAAGGAGTAGTTCACTTCAAAATAAGCCCCCACTGACTTTCCTTTTAAAATTTTATTCCTACTATGGAAAGTCAATGGGGGCTTATTTTGAAGTGAACTACTTCTTAACGGGACACTTCACCCAAAAATGAAAATTCTGTCATCATTTACTCACCTTTGAGTTGTTCCAAATCTGCATACATTTCTTTGTTCTGATGAACATAGAGAAAGATATTTGGAAGAAGAATGCTTATAACAAGACGGATGTTGCCCCCCATTGACTACCATAGTAGGACAAAATACAATGGTGGTCAAAAGTGCCCCAGAACTGTTTGCTTTCCTACATTCTTCAAAATGTTGTCTTTTGTGTTAAACAGAACAAAAAAAAGATAAAGTAATTTTTCCTACTATGGGGGGCAAGATCTGTTTATAAGCATCCTTCCAAATATCTTTCTCTGTGTTCATCAGAACAAAGAAATGTATACAGATTTGGAACAACTCGAAGGTGAGTAAATGATGACAGAACTTTCATTTTTGAGTGAAGTATCCCTTTAACTTCTTTGAACATTACTCCTCATTTAAAGCCATATTGGACAATATTGAATAAAAGATCAAATAAAGGTGATAGGGCAAATTCATGAGACACAAACAGAACAAATTTCTATGTAAATCTTTGTAAAAACATTATTTTGTTGTTGCATTCCATTCCATGCCACAATTTACAAAGAAAGCGTGTTGTGTTGATATGTTTCTATTACATGGCTCACAAATTGATGGGCGATATGGCATAGAAGTCATTTCGGATGTAACACCTAGCACCTGCATCTAAAAGTTACCAGAGCATTGTAAAAATTAGTTAATAGCTGTCAGCGTTTTTTGTTTTGTTGACCCCATATAAAATAAAATTAAAGGGATTAAAGGGAATTAAAAGGATAGTTCACCCCAAAATTAATTTACTCACCCTATGACTTTCTTGACTGTTGTATGATTGTTGCTGGTTACCAAACAAGACTGGCTCCATCAACGTCCACTGTATGAACACAAAATCACTGAGACATTTCTCAAAATATCTTATTTTTTATGATGGTGAACATTTTTTGGGTGAACTACTTAAATTCAGGCATAAATGTAACTGGCATCTTTATCCATGCTGAAAAAGCTGTATGCAATTCTAATGGATTCCATTAACAACAAATTCTTCAATGTATCTAGTGTGCTTTAGGCCTTATTCCTCTAAGATTTAATAGTGTTTTATTGGTTCACATCCCATAACAATTTTGCAGGGATTTCATCTGTGTGTATATCATTATATATATATATATATATATATATATATATCATTATGTATATATCTATTCTTTTACATAATTATTTACTAACCACCATTAGTAGTTGTATGATACTATTTATCTATATACTGTATCTATTGTATAGATCCCAGATGGGTCTTTGTTATTAATTATATTATAATTTATAACCTACATTAATAACATTTAATTATTGTTTATCTAGTTCTATTCGTTTTCAAAAGGTTAAAAACGTTTTAATGAGGTTAAAATGACTAAGTGTACCTTATTGATCACAGTTGTGTGTCTGTTCACTGCGCGTGAACGCGCCTCTGTTTACATCTGCTCGCGGGGTGGAATTTCCCGGCTCGAGCCGGCGCGAACTACTTCCGCAAACCTTCGGCCGATCGAAGACGCGTCTCCGTCAAGGTACAGAACGAGTTCATTTTCTTCTTTTAAAATCCCCAACCGAACACAAAAATATAGTCAGTTACAGCCGTTACCGTGTGGCCATTTCGTTGTGCTCTTTTTAAAGGACGTTAAGCGTATATCGGTTGTGTTTATAGCTGTAGGGAAAGCTAGCGTGAAAGCTTTTGTCTGCTAGCCTGATAAACATATCACCTGACGTTAGCCGGATGCTAAGCTAATAGCAGCATAATATTTGTTTATCAAAGTGAGTCGTTTATTTAGAATACACAATGTGTCGGTTTCATCCTTCTGTAGGTAACGTTAGGGGGTTTTGGCTCATGGTTACATAAAAGCTCAAGGTGGCCATACTGTGTGTGTTTGAGCTCGTATTGTTAGGTGAAGTCATCGGTGAGCTGTGTGTTGATACAGAGCTCGGGGGATCAGAGATAAACACGATCCGCTAGATAAGGTTTCCTCTTGTCCAAAGTCACAGAGCAACGTTGATTCTGACAGTAAGGAAGCTGTTTAAACATGTCTTGTCATGGTAAAGTGAAAGGGTTTAGTTTGTGTGTTGGGTGCCCACTGTGAGCTGTTGCTGTGAAGGTAGGTGGCTGTTCTTTCTGGCATATTGTCTGTATTTTTTCTGTATCGTTTAACGTTATTTGTTTGCTGGTTTGGTCTGTCACTATGTATTGATGTCAGGAACTTGTGTTTCAGACATCGGTACATGGTATGTTAATGTTTGAAAGAGTCTTTAATAAAAAGTTTATGAAAAATCTATGACCTCTCTATATGTGTCCACTGTTTTTCAATAGCATAATGACTTCTAAAAAGGCGATATATAAAGACGAACATTCAAATCATCGAGTCTTGAAACAGGCAAAGAGAAATCCCCAAGAAGTCACTATTCAAATGTCTGTTTTTGAATTGCAAATCAACAATCTTTACTCACCTTCATGCTTCCAGTTCATTACAACACTAATGAAGAGTTTTGTTCAACCCTCCGTACACACATGGTCATCTGTGATTCTGATTTTAATGTTGTTTTAGTACAGGGAAACATGTTTGGTAAGTGATGGAGGGAAAAGGCCCGTATCGCATCTATGACCCCGGTGGGAGTGATTGCCAGGTGAAAGACGAGGCCAGCAGCCTCAGCTACAGACAACTCCTAGAAGAAAACACCGTGTTGAGGGAGAGAATGAAAGGTCTGAAGAGTTTAGGTGAGGGATCTGTACCCCATCAAACCTTTTATAATGATTTTTGAGAAACTGATGTATCAGACCGGTTTAAGTGGAGCTTTCTCCTAATGTATGCTATCAGTATTTGGCAGTAGTGACTTAGTCATGCTCACCTTATTATTTTCCTTTAGGGCTTTAATACGATTAATCGCATCCAGAATAAAAGTTTGTGTTCTCTGTTTGCATAACATATGTCTGTGTTCTGTGCATATTTATTTTGTATTTTTAAACACATACATGTATACATATTTAGGACATATTTACATGTTTTTTATATTTACCAATAATTTAAATGATATATAAATGTTTATTCATTTTTATATTTTTCTGAAATATATGCATGTATGTCTATGTTTTTATAAATACAAAATTCATTTGCACAGTACACGCACATATATGATGTAAACATAAACTTTTATTCTGGATGCGATTAATCGCGATTATACCATGGTCTTTTTGAATACTCGATTCTGATTGGCTGGAAGGTGTGCATTAAAACCCTTTAACGCACAGGTAGCTCCAGTAAGTTTGATTACATTTGAAATTTAACTGACAAAATCACTGTAATTTTCACCTATTTGCTCTAAAATTTCACTGTAAACATCAATAAAATATTTAACTTGGCAAATGACCATGGTATAAGCGGGATAATCAACAGCTAGCTGTGCATTAAAGGATTTTAATGCACTTCGCAGAGGCAACCACCTGAAGCTTTGCGTCGTGTGGTTCTTGGCCTCCAAGTCGTGCATTAAAACCCTTTAACGCACGGCTAGCTGTGGATTATTCCTTACTTAATCGTATGACAGTCCTATTTTCCATATTAAAAAGTCTTTTCTGTAGTTTGTAGTGAACTAAATATGAGCACTCAAAGTTACCTGCAGTTGAATACCATAAATGTTGCTCATTCTCAACATGAGTCATTTCACCTATATACCATTAACACCTGTGTTAGTTCTAATGGGTATCTGATGTTGCTGAATTTGAGTCATGGTTCTATTGGTGGGTTAAATATAGAAAAATGAAGAGATTCCAGATTTTCAGCTTTTGGCAGCTGGCACTATGCATCAGTAACATTTAACAAGCAGTTGGCTATGAGCAGGTATGCCTTCATTATGTGTGTTTGTCATAAAACACATTCTTAACATTCACGTGACTTGCAGGAGACCTGTTAGAGGAGTCTCAGTCGGAGGCAGCGAAACTTCGGAAGAGGGTTGAGGAGCTGGTGAGGGATAATGAAGCCCTGAAGTCCTCGGCGACCAGCTTTGCATCCAGCCTGTGCATGGGCGCACCGGTTCAGACGGACACACAAGGTTTGGATACAAAACACTAGCTCAGATCCTGATGAGTGTGAGTCTGGATAGACTGGATCTTTTATGATTGTGGTTCCTTTAGGTCATGGAAAACATCACGGTCATCACTCAGCAGAAAGACAAGAATCCCGAGACTGCTTAGCTGGAAATACTTTACAACCGGAGCCAACTGTAAGTAGCTACTTAAATAGTTTTGTTGAAAAAACCCCCCCAATACATTAACAATGTGTTATTATCATTAAGGTGTTATGGAATATGTTTTAAAAATCTTACAGTGCATGTGAGTTTTGTGTATAGCTGCCTATTTTGTTCCTATATGAACAGTAAAATATCCTTTGAGTTCATTTTGTATGTGGATGTTAGAAAATGTATGTATTTGTATAGCATTATATATTTAAAGTTACACGTGAATATAATGTATTGTATGTAGGGCTGTTGAACGATTAATTGTGATCAATCGCATCCTAAATAAAGGTTTGTGTTTACATAATATATGCCTGTATACTGTGCTTATTTATTTAGTATTTATAAACATACACGTACATGTATATATTTGGGAGATATTTGCATGTATATGCTTATATTTATATATAGTTTAAATTAAATGTAAACATTTATTGATTTCTATATATTTTTGTGTATATATACGTGTGTATAGTGCACAGACATATATTACGTAAACACAAATTTTTATTCTGGATGGGATTAATCGCGATTAATCGTTTACAACCCTAATTGTATGCCATTGTTTTATGTTGGGAAAATCATATACTGGAATGTAACTTCCAGTTTTGTGAATTCCTGACCATTTTCATTTTACGCGAACAGCAAGCTGTGGTTTGTTTTGATGTTGTCTTACTGTCAGGAAGTGTTGCAACAGTGTGAATTCTTCTGTTTACAGGAAAGTTCATCAGAGTTTGAGGTGGTAAATATGGAAGGGAAGACAGCCCCTGAAACCCAATCGGTGAGTTTTAGGGATGTTAGGAAATCCAGGCCTTTGTGAAGGTTTACTCAGTTTCGAACATTCTGTATCCTGCCGCTTGTGAACAGACACACGAGTGACACCGATTCCAGTCATCGTGGTTGCTCAGCTGTTTCTTACTGCCCTTCCTTATCAGGGATTTGTTCATGTTAATGAATCAACATATCTGTATAAGGCTGTTCCTGGGATGAGTCACAATGGAAACTCCAGGATTAAGTTAGCAGACAGATTTAAACTCATGTGTGAGAGTGCGGAATACCACTTTGGGTAAAGTTACTAAACTAAGAAATCTCAGCATAGAGATATTTAAGGATTTTTTCTATTTCACTTGATGGTTTCGTTGCGTTCTTTTGGCATATGGATGGTGAAGGGTAGATGATGACGGAAGAGTAGATGTTCCCGTTGTTGGGTATTGTATGTCCGGGTTTTTTCGGGAAGAGGATTTAGGCACGTATTTACGAATGCTGCTTTATGATGCAGGCTGGAGTGATGCACATGCCACAGGAGAACCTAGAGCTGGCTAGTCAACTCCGCCGACTGGAGAGTTCTTTTAGCGTGTTTGCTGAAGAGTCCAACCCCAACCAGTTGCTTGCTCATCTGGGCCGCATGGCTGTAGAGTTCCACCACCTATCATCCAAAGTTCAGAAGAATGAACAGAGAACATCTCTTCTACAGGTGAGCGTCTGGGAATCTTTAAGACCTGTGTTTTGCCATGACATAATCAAGATTTTTTAATCATCTTCTTTCTTGGCATCTCTAGATGCTTTGCGAACAGCTAAGACAAGAGAACAGTGATCTTAGAAAAAAAATGGAGGAGGACCTTCAGTACCGCAACCGTGATTTGGAACAGCTCAGGTAATGTCGTTTTCATATTTTACTGTGCTGTTTTTATGGTCATACATGCAAATAAACCTCTGATAAGGAAACTAAAACTCCAAGTAGTGTCAGTTTTTCC
Source organism: Triplophysa rosa (assembly GCF_024868665.1). Lineage (NCBI taxonomy): Eukaryota > Metazoa > Chordata > Actinopteri > Cypriniformes > Nemacheilidae > Triplophysa > Triplophysa rosa. The sequence goes on from NC_079902.1 coordinate 19,309,210, forward strand.
TGGTGTGCTGGAACTGAGGGGTCTTTCCATCTGTCGCTTTCCTGTACCTGTTATGAACTTTCTGAGTTTATGTAGACTCATGTGCCCTTTGTTACTAATAGCTCAGCTTTGGTTTTGGTTTTATGTGCTCTGGACAGGCAGGAGAACCTGAAACTGAAAGAGCAGGTCAAAGGAGGAGCCCAGGCAGCACTGAGCGAGCAGCCAAAGCCGAAGGAGGAGCAGATGAAAGAGGAGAGATCCAAAACCAAGGTGGAAATGACCATGAATCAGCAGGTGTGTCAGGTGACATCACTGTAGAATTCCTGGTGTCGTTCTAAATTTGTGTCAGGGTATTTTTGGTCTTTCATTTCCCTCTTACGCTGGTGATGTGGAGGTGTTGTCTTTTTGTTTTGTAGGCTTTTTTGTGGGAGTTCTTTGAAAAACACCAGAGTGTAAATTAATCTCAGGTTTTCTAAATTGAGACGCTTCGATTGAGTCACTCACGCTACTTAGATTAGTTCTGGGAATGCCACACCGGCTCTGAAAATGGTCCTTCCTCAATGGTCTTTTTCATTTAAGTTCCTCAATTGTGGGCTTTTTTCACTATATGACTAAATATTGAAGAACCATTGACGTTTGTTGTGTTAAAGTTCTTACTCAGCCTTGGGGTTGGTTTTTTTTGTATTGTGACGGGAAAATTCTGATATCGTTTAGTAATTGGTGTGATTGATTGTGTGTTTAGTTTTCAGTCCGAGGTCTAGGAGGAATACGTTATGTACATGAATCGAATTTCAGTTCTGTTGAAAATACACAAGCGTAATGGCGATTTGATGGTTATTAATGGTAATTAATTTATCGATTGGTCAGTTTTCTATTTGATGGAGCATTTGATTGGCTGAATTGAGTTAATGGTTTCAAACCTTGTGTTTAGCTTCATTCCACCTCAGTAAAAGAAAATAAATAGGGTTTTCACAATATAAAAATTTTAGCATTAAAATATTAAGACCTTTAAAACCATTTTCAGTACTAATGCAATGATGTACTTAATTCACTTAATTCATTTTACCATTCACAGTCTGGTAAAGCTGCAGAAAAAACACCCTCTAAAACCTTGGATCCGGAGGTGTACGAGAAGAAGATCAAGCTTCTGGAGAAACAGAGAAAAGATGTAAGTACTATTTTAGACCTCCCCTGCTTTCTTCATACCTGCAACATTCTGTCACCATTTACTCACCGTCGAGTTGTTCCAAACCTGTGTAAATTTCTTTGTTCTGTTGAACACAGAACAAAATAGATATTTGTAAGAATGTTTGCAATTTTCAGTTCTAGGACATCATTCACTACCATAGTGGAAAAAATTCTTGTACTTTTTTTGTTCTGTTGAACACAAAATGAGATATTTGAAAGAATTTCAGAAAGCAAACCGTTTTGGGGCACCGTTGACTACCATTTACATTTTTTCTACTATGGTAGTCAATGTCCCAGATGTAAAAATAGCTGACATTCTTCCAAATATCTTACTTTGTGTTCAGCAGAACAAAGTAATTTATACATGTTTGGAACAACTTGAGGGTGAGTAAATGATGACAGAATTTTCATTTTTGGGTGACCTCTCCCTTTAAAGCAGTCGTAATTTCCCGTTTGCTGAACTCTGACGTGTAAACTGCAGCATTTGACCTTTCTCAGGTGCTGGAGGTGAACAAACAGTGGGACATTCAGTGGAATTCTATGAAGGCACAATTCGAGCAGAAGGTATATCACAACATCTAAGCTAGAAATATTCTATAAATATGTTCCAGTTGGCCTTGTAACCTTTGTGCCTCACTTTGTTGCTGGAAAGCATGACATAAAAACACGAAAAAGGCATGAATCACTCTACTTAGAAACATCGATTGCTTAATGAGTCTGTCCGTGCGGAGCGGCGTGTGTTGAATGGAGGTGGGAGATTGTAACATATGAATCACTACGACTACGTGAGGTTCTTGTGCAAAGCGTAGGGCAGCGACCTGCTACTGCATTTTCGGTGGAAACGCAGTAGGGCACAGGAATGGAAAGCAGCTCTGTGTGAGTGTCACACCAGACCACAGGCCCCTCCTGTCACACCTCTGGTAGAATTTCCCTCACCTCGCCTGTACCCACTGTCTTCCTTTGTGGCTCGCCGGAGGGGCTGGCCAAAGTTGCATAGCCACGTGATCTCACGGCTCAGCGATAGCGACAACCGTTGCATCTCTGCATTTGCTTGGGCTGATAGAGGGGACAAAAAACACACATCCTCTGACGTCACTGGAGATCATAATAAAACTCATAGCAATGGAACAAAAACAGCATATCTCCCATTGTGACCTTTTTTTGTTTGTGTTGTTTGTTGTTTGTATGGGGGTGCAAAACTATAGAATCAACCAGTCGGTGGGTTGTCTGAATTTTTCAGTCTAGACGACTGATCAGTATCTCGAAATTGTTGAAATTCTGTCATTACTTACTGCATCTATGCGATGAAGTTTTATTTGCAGCTTTTCAATTGGATTTTGCTGTGCAGACTTAGGCAACTTAGTTAAAAATAGTCAACCATCCATTTTTGCTATTTGTGATTTTGGTGTTCTTGCTACCATTAAATACATCATGTGACTATAAAATGACTATTAAACTTTTGATAAAGATACACTCCGGGACGCCATTTAGAGGATGCTGTAAAAAAATAAAACCTATTAGCTCATTGCAATGAACTATAGTAGACCTTAACCGTGTACAATACAAATGTATCTGATGCCATTTTACAGAAACAAACTTCCTAGTAATTACGCTTTGTAACTTTCATCTTTCATCACTTAACGTTTCTTTCTTTCTCTAGATTACTGACCTCCGGCAGAGGCTCGCTGACTCCCAGAAAGCAGTTCTTGAACTCGAGGCAGAACGTGAGCAGAGACAGAGAGACTATGACAAAAAACTCCTCCTCGCCAAGTCTAAGATCGACAACGTGCAGGTACACCACAGTCTCTGCTTCAGACTGTAAATCTGCTGGTTTTGATTCGCATTGTGTGTAACATGGCATTTGTTTTAACTGGCCAACTGTAATCTGAATAAACCCTTTTAACACAACCTACTTTTGCTGGGCAGAAATCTGATCGGAAAGAATTCTCACTTGCTATGTTTACTATGCCTTTTTATTGTATTGTTTTAGTTCACAAACTTGTTATTTGCTTGTCGGTCATGCCTCCCAGTCATTTTCTGGCTGGAATAAGATACATTGTAGATTAAACTTCACACTGTTAATAGAAAAGTCTAGAGGCTAAATTCATTCCTATTTACACTTAATGGAATGTTTAGCTAATAGTTGTGACTGCTGAGCTCATTGAAGCTCCTTAAGCTTTAAACAGTCATTCAGCGCTTTCAGTTTTCTCTCGGGAAGCACCAGTTTTTCATACTTACTGACCATCTCTCTTAGTGTGTGGTGAGAGTTTCCCTCTAACTCCCCACAGGGAATGGGCAGGCCGAATATAACCCACCTCATAGTTTTATTGAGAGCTCTAGGCTATCATATGATGACTGGTTTCAGTTTCACCTTTACAGCCTCCTTATCTTCTCAATGCTCTATTATTTTTAGTTTATTTATAAGTTTTGCTGTTTTGTCCGCGCGAGTCCCCCACAGCTATATTTAGCAAATATGGTTGTAGGTGGGTTCTTGAAAAAGTTTAGAACTCATTTTATGAAGGGCAGGATTGTGTGTACAGTGCTGAAATGGTTCATTCAAATAAGGCTCCGCTGCCTTTCAAATGTCAATCAGTACGTTGTGTTAAAATACAAAGTCATTTATGACTTTACTATGATAAAAAAACAGCTGGGTGGAACAGGAAATTTAGCTGAAAACAGGTGGCTTGAGACATGTCTTTTTTTTAGAAGAAGATTTACTTTTAACTTGACAAAAACAGCAAGATGTGATAGCCAGAGCCATGTATCTGACTTTTATGTAAACCAACAATTAAAAACAGCACAGATGAACTACAAGGTCTACTTTGGACAAATTTGGCATCTCTGATTGCTTATTTTTTATATCACATGAAGAATTAAATACAATTTAGCTTGTGTGAACATTGTGTATTGGATCGATATACTGTATAACTTGTGGTGTACTGTTTTTTTGTGTTTGTTTTTATAGGGTGAAAAGGAATGCCTCACCTCAGAGACATGTGAGTTGAAACAAAAGGTGCGTTACCTGCAGGACCAGTTGCTTCCACTTACTAAACAGAGAGAATACCAGGAAAAAGAGATTCAACGGCTCAACAGGGTCAGTAGCCAAAATCACATGTGCACCCACATCATAGCTGTCCCAACAGGGACTTTCAATTTGTTTCTGGTGTTTCTAAATGTAGCGTGTTATAATTAGAATAACCCTTACTTAAACTGTCTTGGCAGTTTTACCAGTAAATAAAAACATTTAGTGTCATTTTGCTGTTGAGGGTCTCTATAATTGAACATTTTTAATTGTTAAGATAAAAGTTTAGGTTTGATCAAGCCCATATGTGACCCTGGACGACAAAACCAGTCTTAAGGGTCAATTTTTCGAAATTGAGATTTTTACATCATCTGAAAGCTGAAGAAATAAGCTTTCTATTGATACAACCCGAATTCCGGAAAAGTTGGGACGTTTTTTAAATTGGAATAAAATGAAAACTAAAGGAATTTCAAATCACATGAGCCAATATTTTATTCACAATAGAACATAGATAACATAGCAAATGTTTAAACTGAGAAATTTTACACTTTTATCCACTAAACTAGCTCATTTAAAGTTTGATGCCTGCTACAGGTCTCAAAAAAGTTGGCACGGGGGCAACAAATGGCTAAAAAAGCAAGCAGTTTTGAAAAGATTCAGCTGGGAGAACATCTAGTGACTAATTAAGTTAATTGATATCAGTTCTGTAACATGATTAGCTATAAAAGGGATGTCTTAGAGAAGCAGAGTCTCTCAGAAGTAAAGATGGGCAGAGGCTCTCCAATCTGTGATAGACTGCGTAAAAAGATTGTGGAATACTTTAAAAACAATGTTCCTCAACGTCAAATTGCAAAGGCTTTGCAAATCTCATCATCTACAGTGCATAACATCATCAAAAGATTCAGAGAAACTGAAGAAATATCTGTGCATAAGAGACAAGGCCGGAGAACTTTATTGGATGCCCGTGGTCTTCGGGCCCTCAGAAGACAAAGCATCACTCATCGGCATGATTATGTCAAAGACATTACTAAATGGGCCCAGAAATACTTCCAGAAACCACTGTCGGTAAACACAATCCGCCGTGCCATCAGCAGATGCCAACTAAAGCTCTATCATGCAAAAAGGAAGCCATATGTGAACATGGTCCAGAAGCGCCGTCATGTCCTGTGGGCCAAGGCTCATTTAAAATGGACTATTTCAAAGTGGAATAGTGTTCTATGGTCAGACGAGTCCAAATTTGACATTCTTGTTGGAAATCACGGACGACGTGTCCTCCGGGCTAAAGAGGAGGGAGATCTTCCAGCGTGTTATCAGCGTTCAGTTCAAAAGCCAGCATCTCTGATGGTATGGGGGTGCATAAGTGCATACGGTATGGGCAGCTTGCATGTTTTGGAAGGCTCTGAGAAAGCTGAAAGGTATATAAAGGTTTTAGAGCAACATATGCTTCCCTCCAAAAGACGTCTATTTCAGGGAAGGCCTTGTATACTTCAGCAGGACAATGCAAAACCACATACTGCAGCTATTACAACAGCATGGCTTCGTCGTAGAAGAGTCCGGGTACTGAATTGGCCTGCCTGCAGTCCAGATCTTTAACCTATAGAGAACATTAGGAGCATAATTAAACGAAAAATACGTCAAAGACGACCACGAACTCTTCAGCAGCTGGAAACCTATATAAGGCAAGAATGGGACCAAATTCCAACACCAAAACTCCAGCAACTCATAGCCTCAATGCCCAGACGTCTTCAAACTGTTTTGAAAAGAAAAGGAGATGCTACACCATGGTAAACATGTCCCCGTCCCAACTATTTTGAGACCTGTAGCAGGAATCAAATTTTAAATGAGCTAGTTTAGTGGATAAAAGTGTAAAATTTCTCAGTTTAAACATTTGCTATGTTATCTATGTTCTATTGTGAATAAAATATTGGCTCATGTGATTTGAAATTCCTTTAGTTTTCATTTTATTCCAATTTAAAAAAAGTCCCAACTTTTCCGGAATTCGGGTTGTATATGGTTTGTTAGGATAGGACACTATCTGGCGGAACAACAACGGTTTACAAAGCTGGAATCTGAGGGTGCTAAAAATCAAAATATTGAGAAAATAGCCTTTGAAGTTGTTCATCTGAGGCACTGTAGCAGGCCATCCACTCACAAAAAGAAAGTTTTTATACATTTACGGTAGGAAATTTATAAAATATCTTCATGGAACATGATCTTTACTTAATATCCTAATGATTTTTGGTAAAAAGAAAAATCTGTAATTTTTACCCCTACAATGTATTTTTGGCGATTACTAAAAATGTTCCCGTGCTACTTAAGACTGGTTTTGTTGTCCAGGGTCACATATTGTATCTCAAGTAACACAAATAAAAGAATAGAACATGTTGTTTTAAAATCACTTAAGATGAAGTATGATACATTACACTCTGTACACTATCCATGGAAGGTGTGGCACCATATTCACATAAAACACACAATCCTCACTATGACAAAACTGTTTGCTGTGATTTCTTTATACGCCCACTTTGATAATAAGCCAATGCTACGTAGTTGAATTAAATAAATATTACATTTCAGCAGACACCGTTCTAAACAAAGTATTGTTTTTAGGCATTAGAGGAAGCATTGAACCTTCACTCTCCATCCTCCACTCAGCCAGGCATGAACCTGGGAGAAGGTGTTGCCAACCTGAGACAGCAGGAGCTGCACACACAGATAGCCGTGTTGAAGGAGCAGGTGCTTACATATGATGACTTTTATATGTCTGTGAGAACTCACAAATGTGCAAATGTCATTGCATTAAATGACAAAATACCAAGCAAGTAGCATTGGTGTGCAAAATAGCCCAAGCACTTTCTCAGGCAGAACAAACAAGACAAAATGTTAGGCTTTGGATTATAAGAAACGGGCTGTTTCAGAAAAGAATGAAACGTATTTGAACAATTGCTGGTTGTCAGATGTTAGTGGAATGTTTCATATGATGAACCACACCTGTGGTTGCCTATGTGAATGTCATTCCTGGAACCAGCTGGTTAAAAGTCATTTCACAAATAGTTTGTTCTGAGAATAGATCACTGTTTGTTTGCAGAATTGATGTCTATCAGAACTACTCATCCTTATGTATTTATTCCTTGTCCAATATTTACAAACAGCTGGAAAGGTCCTTTTCTTGTCTTTAAATGTTCAATGTCCAGAGGGTTAAGGTCTGCTGTATATGCTTATATAGCCCTGTTGTAGTTCTAGGAGCTCAAAAAACAAACTCCTCAGAACATCCTCTAGATTTCTTGTTTCGTCAGAGTTTTCCTCAGGTTTTCTAGGAGCTGTGATTCGGTCATTGAAACAGATTCGTTGATAGTACAGTCCTTTTACCTCATTTATCAAACATGCTTTGAAAGGAATGAGTGTGTCAGGGTTCATAGTGAGTCATACGGTTTGCATATCGCTTCCTGCATTCTTGCAGTTCTACTCGCTATAGGCCTGCATTCTCATCCGATTTGTTTTCTCAGGTGAAAATCTTTGAAGAGGACTTCAGGAAGGAAAGGAGCGATAGAGAGAGAATGAACGAAGAGAAAGAAGATCTGAGGCGGCAGGTGGAAAGGCTACAGGGTCAAATGACCAATCTGACCAATCAGGTCAGCGTTTACACATAGCCTGCATAAACTGCCCGATCTGACCAATGAAATAACTCCAATAATAGAATATGAATAACAGATTGGATGTGAAGAGTTTTAGAATGGTCTTTTGAATTGAATCTGTTTTTCAGCTTCATCAAGCACAAAATGAGTGTCAGAGAGAACGTGCAGAGAGGTGTAAACTGGAGCGACTGCAGATGCAACAAAAGCAGGTGACTCTCATTTGCCATATTGGCGCCACCTTGTGACCACATCACTTCGTAGAGATCTCTGCATTTGATGCTCCATTCTTCACTTTCAGTTCGCTTGAAACATTCGCTCTTATTAGTGTCTGAGTATGTGATGTTGCTGTTTATGATATAGGAAAATAGTTAGCAGAATGAAGCCTAATTTATGACTCTCATATTCAACGTCACAGATGCTAATATTTTAAAATACAGAGTACACAATGCAACAAAGTTTCTACAAAGTTGCGATTCGCTTTAATTTTTACAGTTTCTATATGAAGTTTAACATGCTGAATGCGAAAATCTCATTAATTTTTGTACCATCGATGGTACTTACAAAAAAAACCTAAAAAACATTTTCACACATTTAGACATTCGGTATTATAACTCGTACGCAGAAATTACAAGGTACTGGCATAACACTAAGCTCAAAACTGTTTAACAAAAATTACAAAAATGAGTCGTCCAAAACTTCAGAAGTGTACATTTAATCATTTTTATCTTTCATGATGACTAATACTGTCCGATATATACCGATATATTGTAATTAATGATATAAGCTCAAAATTTACACTCAAACATTGATGCTGCATGAATATATATATTACAACAATAATTAGCACCACATAATTGTACAAGAACTATAAAAAAAACGAAGATTTGTTACACTGTGTTATCAAAAAGTCTAGTAAAATTCTTGAACCGTAGACAAGTGAGACTCATGTTAGTTTTGTTTTCCCATGTTTTGGAGGGGCAACAGGAAAGGAGAACGTCTGACCCCACGTCTGGCACGGCCAACGGCCCCATGAGCCCCCCATACTGTGGCCCGTTTGTTCAGGTGGGCCATCAAGGTCTAGAAGGGTGGCCCATACACTTCCCCCCCAGGATGCCTAACATCAGCACGGCACCCGGCAGGGATTTTCAGCCCATCAACCCGGTGAGTTGCAATTCGAATCTGGATTTTGATGTATTTGTTGTGGGGATGGTGTTTAAATTTGCCGAGTTCTGTCCAGAATTATCTAACGTTCGACCTTTGAGTCACATATTTAAAATGTCACATTTGAACTGGAATTAATTTTTTTTATTTTTTTGCTGATTTTTTATTTTTTTTTCCGCTTCTTTCTCATTCCGGAACAGAGACAGTAGTGTTATTCCAACACTTTTAAGTGGTTAACAGTTTTACCCCACAGAAATGTAGGTTCTAGTTTACAACTAGAAATATGTGGAGGTGTTGATTTGTAAAAACAGGCTTTTACTGACTGTCTATACGAGTTTGTGTAATGATGTCATGATTAATTCTTTTGTGTGTGTTTTCAGGGATTTCCCTGGCAGTCATCATTCCCACAGCCACGTGGTTCCAGAGGACAAGCAGACACAGCAAGACCCCCGCCAGAAACTGCAGGTATTAATCAGATGTCCTGTTCTGGACTCGTATCATCATTCTGCATCAGAAGGATCTTTTTGTTTTATAAGTCTGACCCGGTGATATTTAAAACGCTCTGTCTGAATCAATCGGCTTCCACTGGAGGCAGTTCAATTGATGACGATAATGAGAACCAGATGGAGTGATCTTCCAATTTCACAATGATTGTACAAACCTTTTGTAGTTCAGTTTCCATTTGCGTTTGTCCTATTAATTATGCTCCGTTTAAGACATCAAAATAGACCCTATTTACTTTCCTTTTTGCTTGTTTTTAAGTTCAAACTACTCTACAGGTTATAAGACAAACTAAAAAATAATAATATAATTATTTTTCACCTATAAATACTGTCCACTGACATAATAATATAAGTAAATCAGTGCCCGTTCTACATTATTTAATGCTGAATATTCATTTACACTATATTATTTTGGTGTGTCACATTATTGAAGTCTCTACTCTCTACGTTGCAATTTCAGATATGAAGAAAAATGTTTGTGTGGGTTCTCGACTTATTTCTCTGTTTTGTTCTTTCTGTCAGAAATGGGAGCAACTGGATTTGGCAAAAGGGAGCGTCAGAACATAGATCCTGGAAAGCACTAAACACACATTCTCTCTCCTGGAATGGCTCATGGCTAGTAGCATGATGCAGTTTATTTTCAGTTGGCATGGTGTGAACTATTGTTTTTTTCCTACTGTATATATATAAATATATACTGTATCTACCACTGATACAAATGTTGTTTATAAACTTAAGTTTTATAATCTTGTTTGTGAAACACTGTTCTGGCAAATTAAGAATATATATATACATTTATTATTTGACCTTTTTACGATTGTTGAAGTTTAAATGATCTGCTTTGTATAATTCTATGCAGGAATTGAAGTCAGCTATTTAATAGATACAATGATTGGATGTCATTTTTACACAATATACTTATAGAGTTAAAAGAAAAAAGTCATTATAGACCACTTTATTAATTAAAAATCACTGTGTACTATTAAATGGACCGAGTATATTTATAATAGCTATAATAGCGGTTAACTTGTATTGAGCCTTACATCACATATAAAACACAATTTGAGAAAAGATAAAAATGTATCTAAATGTTAATAACTCTATAGGTGAATTGTCTTGAAAATGTCCAACAATAGACTGTGACTGATTAGATTTGCGATTCATTCATTGGCTGTGGTTGTAATGGTCACACAGATGAATGTGTCCATGTGCATGTCACCATTGGGTGATGTTACTCTCTGACTGGTCGTCTGCCCCACTATTTGCTGAAGCCATATACACTCGTTATATCTTTTCAGTTATTAGATTAAGTTCAACACGGTTGTAGTTTCACTCTGTTATGCCTATGGCTTGTTGATCTTATAGTTACTTATAATTACGAGAGGACCCTCTTTGGTCCTAGTAAACAGATGCCAGACGTGACATGGTAGATTTGCTTAATATTGTTCAATATTCAGTGTTTAAAAACATTATTCACAATGTGCAAATGGAAGCTAAGTTATTTATAATCTATTGTTTTGACAGCTGAGTGTGGTTTATTGTCTTAAGTAATGTTGTCTTTTGTGTATTGTTTTGTGTCTACCTTTACATATTGTAGCTACTGGAAGATTGTAGGATGTGAGTTTGTGTCGTTGTGCATATGCACATTCACGAGAAGTGGGCCAGAATAAATAATTTAATATCTCATTAGCACAGCCCACTTTCATTGGTCTCGCTTTTGATTTTGGCTGAAACGTCAGCAAGAATCAGGAGAGAAAATAAACCAAATTAACAAATGACTGATTTGCGATGGGATCAGATGTTGCACTCACAAACATGTTATATGTTTGGAACTAGATGATCAGGGTAAGAACCATAACTTTGCTATACGATCATTCGTCATCATGAAGGCTGTTTTTCACACGTGTCTGTTATAAAATGATCTGATCGTCTCTAACTGCGTAGACCGATGCTTTAAACCAAACGCAAAAGGTTTGTACGTGCGCCAAATATTCCCAACGGCAAGCATTTGCTTTTAAACATTGTGATATTTGTCATGTAAATGTAAAAAATAGGTAGGCTTTTATGAATATGTGGAATTTGATGAACGTAATGGAGTTCAAATGAGTGTTTTCAATTTGAAGTGTCTGTGAGCTGGATTGCACTCTGAGATGTGTGCTTTGTTAACTGGTTGGCGGTTTTGTGCTTTTGGAATGACTTTTTCTTTCAGTGGGTGAAAGCATATCTCCTGTGGAACTTTTGTAATTGATTAGTATAATAAATATATTCTAACTGTCTAAACCTGCAGATGTTTTTGTGTGAGAACTGAAGCGTGCGTGGAAACTGCAGGAATCACCAGGAGCCCTGTTTCCCAAGCTCTGAATAATCTCTGCACTTTGCATCTGTTTATACAATATTTTGACAAATTAGATCTTAATTGAACCTATTTTACCATATTAAAAGTGAATAATGTAGATTGTATTTCAAAATAAGAGCAGGAAATGCTACCAAAGGTTCAGACATCATAAAACTACACACCAACGAAAGTTTGACGGCCGCTCTTGGCATGCATTCATCAAAGCACACCATTTCATTTCTTGCATTCTATCTTTATTTGCTGAACATCCACATAGGCGGCAACAGGTTCAACAGATTGTTCAGGAGAAGAGGCGTGACTGAAAGGAACCGGAGAGCAGTCTGAATGCACTAAAGAACTGCTCACTGGCCCTCAGTTTCAGGTAAGGCACCACAGCGTGTCTGTTTTCAAGCCTTAACTTCATCGACATGCCCACTCTCCAAACTGACCCATTGACCTGCTGAATGCTTTAACTATTCAAAACAAATGGTCATATTTGCAGAGGTTTACATTTTATAACTTCTCCACATGTACTCTTGCTACAAGTAATAGGTTTTAACTGGAGATGGAGGGAGATAGGGGAACATAAAATGACATCCACTGTTATGGGTTTTATAGTTAAACAGCCTTTTGAACAAGCTGACTGAAGTATTTCAGGATGTCTGCTCTTACTTCAGATACATTTACTCTGGGAAACCACCTCATTACAGGTTTGCCATCTGGCCCCACGAGAAACTTCTCAAAGTTCCACTTGATGTCATTGATCTTGAGAGGTTCCCAAAACAATCTGTTGGTTGGGTTGCCAAAGCTGTCTCCTACAGGTGGGCAAGCATTCTGAAAGACGGACAGGATTTTGTGAATACGTCTTCATTAGTATATATTTAATTACAAAAATATAACAGATAATATAAAATATACAGAGTGCACGTTTAAAACAAAAGACAAAGAACTATTTCTTCTTAAAGAATCTAAAGAACTTTTTACACTACAACGAATCTTTTGTGAAACCGATACATTCAGCCAAAATGAATATATGGCATCGTGAAGGACCTTTTTTTAAGAATGTGTTTGATCCTAATTCTTCTACACACTTTATCAGCATGATCTTTTCATTGAATTAAATCTTGTTGCATAAAACTGTATACATTGTGTTTAATGAGCAATGACCAACCTTTAAAAATGTGAAAAGGGCCTGTTCGTCGTTTCCATTCACATCACCCCTCTCAAATAACTGAAAGTTTGGAAAAAATCCATTGCCTGGACGGACATGCCTATGAAGACAAGGAGAAATTTGTTTCAGCACGGGTCCTGTCTGTAATACAGATAAGGACTTCTCATGGACTAAAAAGTGGCTTCAGATATCATCCAAGAAAAGAGCCTTTAGGTTCTGGATATATGATATGTGCAGTAATTTAAAGGAGATGATGGATGGTAATTGCATACTGCCTACAGTTTAGACAGTTTTGGCTTTAGACCAATGATAACCTTTTGTATACAGTATATAAATTGCTGAATCGTTTATCTTTTGGTCTTCTTTCATAACACAATTGCAAGATCCGTTTTAAAAACTGTGTGTTCTTTTGTGCTTCACAACCATATTGCACTGCCATGTATTTAAAAAACTCACTTTAATGCAGAAAGAATTTCATTATTTTCTCCAGGCTCCTGTTGGCCAAATTGGTTGCAGGGAAACCCGAGGACGGTGAATCCAACATCCCGTAACTCCTTATGTAGTGCATTCAGTTCTAATAAGCAAAACATTTTTTTCATAAAACAGATTTACTGTTTGCTGTGCGAGTGTAATCATGAGAAAGTGTGTGTGTACGATGTGTATGTATGTACACCACTACTTGAGTTACTACTTGAGTTACATGGAAACATGCTTACCCACATACTGGTAGGTAAGTCCTCAGTAGGTTGCCACATTGACAATGAGGACATGCTTCCCAGCATATTGAGACAATGGGATGTATTGCGTCCCATTTACTGTTTTTGCCCCATAGTTGAAAATGGTGTCACTCACACCTGGGTCACAAACCTAAGAAAACCACAAATGTCCATTATGCCAAATGACGAGCTCAAGGAATTAAAATAAATGAATGTAAGATGAAAGACAGAAAGGGCTACTTCTTGTTGTGACCTTTGTGTTTTAAATGTTGCGCAATAACTAGCACTCCCCATCACAGAACAGACAAATGTTAAAGTTAGGTTTAGGAAAACTGTATTTGACTATACACAACAAAAATATATAAATACAGCAAAAAAGGCTAAAAAAACTAAAAATACAAGCCATTATTATTTTGCAGTACTGGTAGGCTACATGATAGGCTAGTTATACACTTCCCAGAAAACAAATATTTAAAAAAGATTATAACACTGAAGCTGTAGTTGTGCCATATTCTGCTTGACAAGGTTAAGTCAATATTTACTTGCCTTTACTGGTTGGAAAGTTAGAGCTGAAAAAGGATGGGTTGCAAAACAGCCCGTTATTTCAGTTTATTTTCATCTAGACGCATGTATTATTCTCATTCATTTATTTATTTATTTTCCCTGTCGGTTTCTGTGGCAACCAGCTCCACCTGCTATCGCATGTGAAAATGCGCACGTTATCACCAAACCACACAGATTCACTTACTTTATACACGTGTCCTAATGCCATTGTTTCAATAACACGCTTTTCACATCCATTATATCCGATGCACTGATGTTTTGTGCTTGTTAGATTTATTTTGTAAGCTTCGTTATTTGTAACGTGCAAATACGTTGACGTCCAAGCATTTGTCGACGTTAGAATATAAGCATAATTGTGCCTTCTTCAAATAATCTCTATTGATAGTATTAGTTCGCTTTGAACAACGCAATATACCAATACAAAATATTTTGCTGAACATAGCCTAGTGAAATAATTCTTTACCTGGGTGTCGGATAGTCCACTAACTTTGTGTAGAAGAGCCACCAGAAGCAAAAGGGAGCTCCAGGGGTTCTTTATGTTCCCCATGAAGGAGATGTGTTGTTCCCTCAGGGAGTCTGTTGCGTCTGAATGTGTCGTGTCGTCGTGCTGAAGATAAATAACACGAGAGTGACGCAGGCAGCCAATCCAAAACATCACCAGCCTCTTCACATATATTTGCTTAATAAACATTTGCAGTTTATAACTGTCTCACCCAAATCTAATTGTTAAATTTATAGCAATTAATTAAATAAAAAATCATTATAATGTGAGGCTATAAAAATGCCTTGCAGTTATTTGCTTGAGTAACCATATAATCACAGTTATTTTTGTCAACAGTCTTTCCACAACTCATTTGCAACACTGATATCATGTCATGAAGTCATGAAAGCTTGTTTGACATGCCTGCAAATAGTTTTACTACCTATGGAAATAGATCCATAGGTCCAGGTCCACAACTACTTTTCATTATAACTGTAATTAAAAAATACTACACTGTAAAACTTTGCTGTAGTTTTTCCAGCAGGTTTGCACTGTAGATTTAATTACTACTTAATATACTTTCCAATTAGTGCTGTTTTCAATTACTTTAATCAAAATTAAAACACTTTGAGTTTTGAGATTCAAAACGACCAAGAGACTGGTTGCACAGCAACACTGCAAAAAAATGACATTTTTCCTAAGCATTTTCTCTTGTTTTCTGTAAAAATATTTAAAACTTCTTAAATGACGATACATTTACATAACAAGAAAAATGACCCAAGATATTTAGTCTTGTTTTATGAAAGAAAAATATATAAACTAGGTAAGTTTATGCTTAAAACAAAAATGTACATTAAATCTACAGTAATTTATGGCAAACCTGCTGCGAAATTACAGCAAAGTTTTACAGTGTAGTTTTGTCTTTAGCTTGTGGTATCTTTTTTCATATTTGTGGCAGCATTTAGTTGTAATGTGTCTAACTTCTGATACATATTGCCAGAAACTGCCAGAGTAAAAACACACAAGGTGAATTTTACATGTTTTAGTATTTTTTTTAGTATTTTAGTATATACAGGTCTGTGGAATATGTTTTGGGAAAATAACTAACCTGTGCGCTTCACATTTACAAATACAATTAATCTAGAAGGTTGTGTTGTAGTAGCCTAGCTACAACTACAGAAACAACGAATTTTATCCTTAAAAGCTGTCAACAGAAGAATGTCTATTTTGTTTGATTAATGTTTGCACAACAAGTCACTCAGAGAACAGAGTAGCCTAATGGATTTTTATCAGCACAACACAGATATGTTCCTTTATTATAAAAAAGATATAAAACTCTAATGAAATTGTACGACCCATAACACATTGTACAACATTATTATTAGGTTCGTGTGTAAGGATAGTTTGTTAGATGTGTTAAAATGTATGAAACTAAAAAGACTCCAAATGATGTCTGTAGTGACCCAATATTATCACCTTTTATTTTACAACAGCAGGGGCGCTATTGAGACAAAAGCGGAAAATACGTAATGACGTCTCACGCAACACTTGCGTGTGTAGGAGGAAGTCGGGCAGAAATGGCGACGTTGCTGCAGCCGGACAAAGTGCTTTATCTCGTCCGAGGCGAAAAAAAAATTCGATCGCCGCTCTCTCAGTTGTATTTTTGCCGTTATTGCAGTGAACTGCGATCACTGGAATGCGTGTCACATGAAGTAAGTAACGTCTGGTTCACAACGATAGATGTTAGTCGTGCTAAACTCGAACTAACGGGCTCTTGATGACAGTCCTAAACCCGCCCGTGGACAGTATTTTAGTTTTTTGATTGGCTAGTTTATGCATCAGTCAGTAAATACATGGCAGTGGAGTTATTCAATTGGCTGTCTGACCGGTCACGTAACATGCACCGCCCACATTTTGTGGGAACACAAAATATCCTGCATAAGCTAAATGCTAATTTAGCGAGAAATTAGGTTTGAATCAATACGTACCATTATATTTTTACTATGTACTCTCATTAAAATTTTAATATAGGCTCTAAAATATCGTTTTGATGTCCTTTTGTTTGCATTCTTGTTGTTTCGATGGCATAGAACCTACCACACCCTGACAAGACTTAAATAATAAACCGTTTTATTTTAGCCCCCACCTTTCCTGTACAATACAATATATACAATAAATGTTTTCTGGGATAATGTGCAGAAGAACGTTTGTCTTGTCTTCACATGAAGTTTATGTTTTGGTGTTTTGCCTGTTACAGGTCGATTCCCACTTCTGTCCCAGCTGTTTGGAGAACATGCCATCAGCTGAGGCCAAGCTCAAAAAGAACAGGTAAACACACACTAAACATCTGCCGCATAAATAATTTTAATAATCCATCATCTGTCAATATACATGTTTATCTATGTCATGAATGATTCTGATTAACCTTTTCCATGTAGTTGTTGAGAATTACATATAATGACTGAATTGACTGTTCAGATGGATTACATGATCTATTAAAGCACATACATTTTCTGTTGATTGCTGTACAATATGTTGATTTTAGGTGTGCCAACTGCTTTGACTGCCCGTGCTGTATGCACACCCTCTCCACACGAGCCACCAACATCCCAGCACCACTGCCTGATGACCCAACCAAGACCACAATGAAGAAGGCCTATTACTTGGCTTGTGGGTTTTGTCGCTGGACCTCAAGAGATGTAGGCATGGCTGACAAATCTGTTGGTGGGTCCCTCCTCTTTTTGTGTAGTTATGTGTGCCAGCGGTGTTAGTAAAAGATTTAACATTCAATCCAAAATTAAAATGTTTTCCAAAACATGTTGGTTTTCTGTGGAGCACAAGAGAAGATATTAAGAGTTTATGATAGAGTTGATTTGGGTGTCAGTCCCTACTCCTATAGGGAACAATATTGTATAATAATAATTATAATAATAATAATAATAGTGTTAATGTTTAGGTGAACTGTCCCTTCAAATAGTAAACTGTCACTTTAAATGGCATAATACTGTGCACAAAGTTACGTTAGGTAGTATTAAAACCATGTCATTTTTTTATTTTAGCCAGTGGAGGATGGCAGGAACCTGAGAATCCTCATACTCAAAGGGTATGTGTATGCCTTTTGAATTGATTCAGTTTTCCATTGGACTTTCACAAGTACCTGACCATGATGTGTTCTCTTATTAGATCAACAAGTTGATTGAGTATTACCAGCAGCTGGCCCAGAGAGAAAAGCTGGAGAGAGACAGGAAGAAGTTGGCTAGAAGACGCCCTTTCATGCCTCAGGCATTCTCGGTATACACTCACACCTCTGTGTAGAAACACCCTAGTAACCTGTAATCGGGTGTGTCAAATTGTCTCCTTGTATTTAAAAGTTCTTGAATTACTTGTTTATTTCTATATAAGATTTTCATAAATATTTAAAAAAAATTTTTTTTTACAAAAACAAACCACATAAAATATTTTGTATGCATTTCTTTTTGCTTGCATTGATGTTTGCTTTAATCTATTAAATACATAATTTACTAATTCTAACAGGGTCTGAAATGGTGCTTTGATCTATTTAAGATTTGGTGTATGTCTTTATATTTATCTCATTGATTCAGATGGTTCATTTCTAACCCTGTAACACATTGAGCTGCATGTCTTAAATAACGAAGAAAACCTTGTGTTTTCCTTGGGTCTCGAACTGCCGCTTTGTTTGCTTGAATGCACTTGTTTCACTTGATTCTTTCTCTCTCTTTTCCTTCGCTTGTGCACGTCGATATTTTTGATATTTATACCCCTCTCCAGCAACACACTATTCACGTGGTGGTGAGTGGTATTTTACCCCACATTTCTTACTGTAACACTGCATTTAACTTCATTTGGTTTTAAAGAAGGTCGTTGGTTTCGCACCCTCGATCAGTTCAGCATGACTAATCTGTTAATAAAAGATCACATGAGCATCACTGTTGCTACTTGGAATTCTCTGCACAATTGGATCCTTTGTTTAGACGGGGATATTTTAATAAGACACTTTGCGACTCTGGGTTAGGCTGGTATTACATTTTAGGTTATGATGTTTAAGGTTGAGCTGCATTTTAAATATTTTAAAGGTTTAAATAGTTTTGCCATCTGTATTATTTTGTTTATTCTAAAAATAATCTAACCAATTTTTTACAAAGCGATTATTTAGCAAGAATGGGAAAGTTGTGCTTGGGCTCTTAACTATTACTAGTAAGCACACCATCATAGTGTCAATGGACACACAGAGACTGACATTAACGTGACCTTAAGTTTTGACAAGTGCCTGAACTGATGTGCTATGAATGTTTGTCTGAAAGGAGAAGTATGGCCTGGGAACCAGGCTACAGAGACAGAGATCTGGAGCTCCAATCAGTGCTCTCTACGGTCTTTCGTGAGTATACTTATTCATGTTCTGAAAAATGGATGCACAACATTCTGAATGTTTGTTGATTTTTGCCTGTATGCATCTTTATTTTTAGACTTAAAGAGGGAGAGGATCAAAAGGAGATCAATATCGAGCCAGCACAGGCTCTGGATGAAGTCGAGCCCTTACCCGAGGACTATTACACCCGACCTATCAACCTCCCTGAAGGTTGGTTTCATCCCTTCTGCCAGAATACTGTTTGTTTATTCTGCACATATAGTCTTTTAAATGCTTGAACAGGGTTATGTGGTGATACACAAGTCCACAGGTGTCATAGGGGATGTTGGGAGCTATATAAATCAGGGTTATCCTTAGCCATAATCAAATCTGAAACCCTGAACATTTCTTAACCACTGGGCTACTATACAGGTGTATGAGTAGTCCTTGTAAACCAATAATCTCAGCTAAAACAGCTGTAGATAGATGTTTTTCCCATGACTACAGTTGGTTTTATAGGATACATGTGTTAATTTGTGTGAGATGTTTGACTCTAGTTAATAGGCCTACATATATATGGGTCAAAGACGAAAAAGGGTTTAAGCATTAAAACAATAAGTGTAATAAATATCATACATTTTTCCCTGATTTACAGAAGACGCCCACTAAAATGTCAGTCAGTGTAACAATCTTGTCAGGCATATTTGCAACAAAAACAATTTAAGACATTAAAAGACTAATTACTTTCACCCCAAATGCTAATTAGTTGTAATTTTACATTTTTTAAAATTTGCTACTATCCTAGTTTTGACCATTTGGCAATAAGAATTGTTTACTCATTTAAAGCACAATAAAATGTAATATCAGGGATGTGATTTTTCCTTATAAATACGTATTTTTTTGACCTCGCTGGGATTACCCACGTGTATTGCATACATTTAAAAACGTATACAGAAAAACATAAATCTGTAAATTTAGACATAATGTTATGATGTTAAGCACATCATATTGACATGTTTACAGAGACTAAAATAGGCCATACCGTGATTTAATGGCTTGAAAAAATGGCCGATCTAGTCACTGTCTAATATAAAAGCGTTGAAGTCTCTACTGAATGCATACATTTAAATGAACTAAAACCGCAACATACAGCGTTTGCAAATACATTTATTACATGTGGATTAATATGGAAAAACGTTGTATGAATGACGTAGGTGCGCCATATAGTGGCTGGGTATGGAAGTCTCTTGAGGCCACAGTATTCTTTACTTTTTGTGTTCAATTATTGTTTAATGAATTATTGCGGATTACAATAAAATTAAAAGTAGGCCTCGTATAAACTACTCAAGGGGTGCCATTTGTTAAAGCCATCTTATTTGACATTAGCATAAGATATTTGCACAAAGCATCAACCTATTTTATTCAATATTGTTTAGGTGACTGTTAAACTAATAAACATTTGAACTGATATTTCCAAAATTGGGTAATTATAATAATTATTTGTTTTTGTGTGAAAAATATATATTTTTGGCAAGCAGTTGCCTGTTTTTAGTTAGTAACATTTAAACATTTAATTAGTAACATTAAAGACTATTTTTGGGGGGGATTGGGGTTGGAGCAAGGGTACGTTAAGTCTTCCTTCTTCTTTGTCCTTGGCTGATCACATGCTTGTAATATGCTCCCTTATTCTTTTATTTTAATATGTACAAGTCAGAATAAGCGTGTTGTTTGATTTGTACATAAACACTGTGTTGCACTGAATGGTTATTTTAACCAAATTTTGACATTTTATTCTCCAAAAACTTAGTTGAAACCATAAAGTAGACATTTTACATACATTAAATGTGCTTTCTATCGACATAAAATCACTTTTGTAAAATATTTTTGATGGGGGCATCTTAACGTCTTTGACGCATACATTTTTTGAGATGCAGTGACGACTCTTCGGCAGAGGCTGTTACAGCCTGATTTTCAGCCGGCAGGAGCATCACAGCTCCATCCCAGACACAAACATCTGCTGATGAAACGCTCTCTGCGCTGCAGGGTCTGTACACGTCCAAACTCTTTCTCTCCACATAAACACTGCTGTTGAACCACTGATCTAAATCATTCAGATTTATTTTTACTTCAGCATGACTGATTTCATATTTATATTTGGCTGCCATAGGCTATGCTGCATTTACTCTTCTGCTTGTTAATTTCAGAAATGTGAGCACAATCTGAGTAAACCAGAGTTTAACCCAACCTCGATAAAGTTCAAAATCCAGCTCGTGGCAGTGTAAGTCATGTGTTTGTGTACGGCATGTTATTTGTTGTTCCGAGAGTTTTTATTTACTGAAACGTCCGATTTGTTTTGTTCTGCTTGGCAGGAGCTACATTCCTGAAGTGAGAATCATGTCCATTCCAAACCTGCGACATATGAAGGCAAGTACTGTTCATGTCGACACAGTTTAAGTTCTCCGATTATGAAACAGTCTTTGCTACCATGTGTTTGGTATAAAATCCATGAATGAAATAATGAAAACCACTACCTAAAGGGATGTTTGGATATTATTTGAAACAGGAAAGTCAAGTTCTGCTGACCCTGACCAACCCTGTTGAAAACATCACCCATGTGTCTCTGTACACCTGCGATGAGGCCGACCCAGATGATATTTACAGCACTGCCAAGGTGATACGCTTCTCCCATGGTCTGCTTATATGTATTTTTCCACTCTAAAGTCAGCTGCTGAAGAAAGAGCTTATAGAAATACACAAACACCATGAAATTAAACATACTGTACATAAAAGAAACCCTATACATATAAACGGTTCTCCCTGCTGCTTTCACAAATAAATGACCTCACTGTCTGATTTGTCCTGTACGGAAGTATGCTCTTTGGCTATTAAATTAGTCACATATTGTTTTTATCTGACTTTAGTTCTCTTGCAAGTTGAAGGGATGAAACAAACACTCGCTTTAGCTTTCAGACACATTGTTTGTCTACAGTGGGTCATTGGTTGGGAATGCACTCATTACAGAAATATCACATGAGCGAGTGCAATATGACCGTATATCAGCGCTTATAAAAGCCCATAACAGCACAACTGAGATTGTCATATTGCTTTTATGCAACAGTTCAACAAAGACAGCCAAGCATGGAGTTAAGTAACAGAAACCAATGAGGGTCCCAAAAAGCTGTGGAATTTTTTTTATCCAGTCAGATTCAAGCATTGGAACTAACTGTTGTATGGTACTGTTTTAATAGATTCTGGTGCCTAAAAAGGAGCTGGTCCTGGCAGGGAAAGATGCTGCAGCTGAATATGATGAATTGGCAGAACCTCAGGATTTCCAAGATGACCCAGAGTAAGAAGCACCTCTCATCTGCTAATGGATGCTAGGAAGTCTAATATGAGACAGCCTCTGTAAAAGGACAGATAGAGAAATATGCTATGTATTTATTAAAGGTCCAGTGTATGAACTTTAGCGGTGAGGTTGTGAATTGCAACCAATGGCTCACCCCACCCCTCCCTTTTGAAGTACTACGGTGGCTGACCCAGGATTAAGATGTTGTCATGTTTTCACTTCTTTGCCGAAGGACATGAACATGTTTACGAAACGTTTTCTTCCAAACCTGTATACATTTCTTTGTTCCGCTAAAAACAAAGGAAGATATTTAGAAGAATGTCAGTAATCAAACAGACCTCATCCCCCATTGACTCCCATAGTATTTAATTTACCTACTATGGCAGTAAATGGAGGATGAGATCTGTTTGGTTACTGACATTCTTCTGAATATCTTCCTTTATACATTTAAAACATTTATAATGGTTTGGAACAACATTTTGCCACAGATGTTCTCAATAGAGATTCAGTTTTAAACGATCTGGTATTTTGTGTCGTCAGTGTGGTGGCCTTTAGGAAGTCCAACAAGATCGGCTTCTTCATCAAAGTGGTTCCGCTGAAGGAGGAGGGCGATGTCACCGTGGCCTTCAAACTCCGGCATGACTTCAGGAACCTCGCTGCTCCGATCAGACCCGCTGAGGAGGGGGAACCCACCAGTGAGGCCATCTGGCTCACGCACCATGTGGAGCTTAGCCTTGGCCCCCTGGCAACTTGAGAACATAACACATAAGTACACTAGAGCATGCACACATACACCCACACACACAATATCAACGTACACACAGTCGAACAGGCTTAGTAATATAATATGTATAACATATCACCCACAAACTTCTGTTTTACTCATGAAGACGATTCCCATCCTGATGAAGTGAGTGTAAATATCAGGCGCTTACAGGAACAGTTACTCATCAGTACACACACTACGCCTACACTTGCTTCTAGCGGTGCTGTCCGTGTCTATCTAGCGCCCTCTGCTGATGTGTTTAAATGCATGCGGTCACATGCGACTGTTATATTTCACAGTATCAATTCCAGTTTTACTCCGAGCAGAACTGTAGCTCTCAGTGTTAATAAAGACGTGTAGATAAATGCTTCATCTAAGTACTGTGTTAATTTAATATTTTTTATTTGCAGTAAATCGGTGTTGCTTGCATTTGTGTGGACCATGCTAGTTGTTTTTCGATTAGATGGTGAGCCAGTGCATCTGTCTCAACACGATAGCTGTAAGTCCTTGTCTAGTTTGTAATATGACCTCCATAAAATATGGTTGACCGATCTTGGTCAATAAAATCTATTTAAAAAAATCTGAATGTGTTTTGTCATATGATATTTTTCCACAGGATTATTTTATTACTATCATCACTCATTATTTCTTGAACCACCAAAGAAACGATGGCGACACCTCCACAATATTCAAAACCGTGATCAAATTAATTGATTGAAGTCATCATTTAACCAAAAATAAAAATTCTGTCATCGTTTACTCACCCTCTTGTCATTTCAAACCTGTTTTACTTTCTTTCTTCTGCAAGACACAAAAGAAGATATTTTGAAGAATGTTGTTAACCAAATTGACACAACCCAAGCATTGGTTTTGTGTCCATACAATAGAAGTGAATGGGTGCCGGCACTGTTCGGCTACCAACTTTCTTTAAAAATATCTTCTTTTGTGTTCTGTGATAGAAGGTCAAACAGGTTTGAAATGACAAGAGGGTGAATAAATGAACCCCCAAAAAGAAAGTTGTAAATTGTCATTTATTAAGCCACTATTCCAAATCTACTCTTTTATGGAACACAATGAGAACATTTTGAGATTTGTAGTTGAATTATTCTTCATATATTTGAAATAAATAGGCATTGGGGCTATCAGTCGCTAACGTTCTGCTTTGTGTCTCGTGTTCCATAAAAAGAAAATTTTACAGGTGTAGAACAACATAAAGCCAAGTAAAAGCAGGAAGTTCATTTTGGATGCCTTTGAACTATTCCTTTAAATAATCTAAATTAATCATAATATAGAATTAATATTAAATATAAAATCTTTACAAAATATGACTTTACTATCCTCTATTCCGTGTTTGTCCATTAGATGGCAGTCTTACACAACATGGTAAACTAAAAAGTTAGAAAAGCCTGTCAGGTTTATGAACTATAATTTCTTTACCTTTGCAATACTATGTTTGACTTATTACTGCTATACATCAAATAAAAAGCTGTTTAGAAAACCTGTATCCAATGTATAAACTTGCCACAGTCCGTAATGTGCTGCTCTTGCCTACTGAAAACAAGCCAGGCCAGGAATGTGTTGACTTTAGTTAATGGAACGATTGAAACTCTGTCCTGTCTGGTAAAACGTTCACCCTGTATTTTACACATTACACAATATCCCACAGTGTATTGGGAATGATGTCATAGTTCGAGCATTTCCTCCACTGTAATGCTGGCGTACAGGTACACATTTCAGCACACCTGATTAGAACATATTTGCAGATAGTCTATGGTTGTAACAGTCCAGCAATTGTTCTTGAGAGACCGAATACAAAAATGAAGTCAGCCCTAACAGTAATTGGCAAACTCCAGGACTCCTCTGGACTGTTGACATTGGCACGGCTGTAGCGCTCACAGTAGATGATGCGGATATGGAAATCTAGACTTTCTGGGTACTTGCATATTTTTAGAACAGTAACCAGATGTGTTTTGTCTACTTGTCTCACAGATAATCATCTTAAAGTATAGCTCTATTAAGAAGAGGAAGCAGTAGCTTTGTTTGAGTCTTCATCATCGTAATGTGCATGTGTGCACCACTGAATCCAGATCACTTTTGTGTTTGAATCGTGTGAGGAAAGTTCATTAAAAGTATCTGATCCATTGAAGATAACTTGGTGTTGAAGTAACTCCATCTCATTCACCTTGATATGTCACTTTTAAAGGTGCTGTGTGTGATATTTAGGAGGATCTATTGTCGAAAATGCAAAATGATGTACATACTGTATGTCTTCAGAGGTGTACAAGACCTTACATAATGAAGCGTTTCTTTTTATTACCTTAACATGAGCTATTTCTATCTAAATACACAACGGGTCCCCTTGAATTCGCCATGTTGTTTCTACAGTAGCCCTAAATGGACAAACTGCCCTACAGAGCCTATTTTGTAAATACGTTATCTCCTTTGGCAAAGAGGCCTGAAAACGTGACATCATTTTTGTCCTGTGTCAGCCACCGTAGTGCCTCGAAAGGGAGGGGGGAGGGGAGGAGTTAGCCATTGGTTGCAATTCGCAATGTCACCACTAGATGCGGCTAAATTTTATACACTGGACCTTTAATAGGTTGAAAATGTTGATGTCCATCCACATTGCATTCACATTGTTGTATTTATATGAGCAAAACGGTCAAAATGATCCATCAAGTGTCATGCTTTTATTACGTGTCATATCTGAAATGACAGTAAAGCACAAGGGCATGACTGTAAAGCCTGTGGATTTGTTACTTTATCAATTTAAAACAAACACACGCAGTGCACAATCACTTACACCATCTGTGTAGTATTTTAATCTGACCTGTTAACAACCAACATGTCTGGTTTTGTAGCATATACTGTATGTGACTGACTATACACATGTGATGCTTTAAGTACTGTTTGTTTAAAGCTCAGCCAACCTCTCATAAAAGTCGAAAACGGCCACACTTAAAATCTCCCTCTACTATGATAAACCCTAAGTAGTTGTCAAAAACTCCAAGACTCCAAGTTTTCTGGGACTTTGTAATTGAACGCCCCATAGACAGCTTTGATAAATGATGTGTCAGATATCTTCTACTGTGCGTCTACGTCTGTGTAAGGGATAACCTGGAGGATGTTCGGAGAGGTGCTGGCATAACTCACTAATGATTCCTCTGGGCAGCATTAGACACATCCGGGTGTTTTCTCCATTTCGGGAATTCATTTATTGTTAAACCTACAGTACATGTCATATTTTACTGCAAGGGTAAGGCATTATAGGATGTTTAAAGGTTTTTTGTACTGGAAATGACGGATTTTTAGGTGAAGCCACAGTTACGTGCTGACCCGTGAAACTGCTTTGGGTGATTTCAAGTGCACGTTTAGGACAGAATTCTTTAGCTTTCCATTCCGTGCACAGCGGAAATGAAGCTTGAAATCTTTTGATGGTGGGCACCTGGAAACCTTCAAGAAAAGGAAAGTCATGGTAATAACATGTTTAATGTTCTGATGAGTGAACAGTTTCCGCGAATAATGGTTAGGAAGATTACATAAAGATGTAGGCATTTATTTACACACATTGAAATGAATCTTTTGTGTCTTAATGGCAAGTAATAATCACTTTCACAAAGTTCTCATAGTTTTGCAAGTTCACCCAAAAATAAAAATGATTTCAAGATTTTCTACAGAACACAAAGATATTTGAAAGAATGTTGGTAACCAGACCACATTGATGTTTATTGTATAGACAAAACCACTGAGACATTTCTCAAAATATCTTCTTTTATGTTCCACAGAAGAAAGAGTCAAATTGGTTTTGAATGACGTGAAGGTAAATAGATGATGACAGAATTTTAATTTGGGGTAACTATCCCTTTAACCTTCCCTTTAAGATTCCACTGAGCTGACAGATGTCTGGACATTTCCACCATGACATCATCTACAAAAGCAATCTTAAACTTTGATTGGACTATATAACTAAATGGCTAAGAGGTCAGCTGTGAGATCATGTATTCTTTATTTTTATTCCTTACATTTTATTTCGCTTTAATTGTCACCGATTTTTATTTTAGTTTGATCTTTTTTAATGTTTAACGAAAGTACACTATACTACAGGAAATAAGTACAAGAGCAAGGTTTGTAAGCACGATTCAAACCCACATCCCCCATACAAGCGCCAAGTTTTGACAAGGCCTTATTTTCACTTTTTCTGTTATCGTACAGTACTTCAATGTTAGCAAGAGAACCCAATTAATCACGTCTGTTCACCGGACCATCATTTGACTGATTACAGGTAGTTGACCATGTCTACACAGACAAATGTCTTCAGTCACTGAGCCGTATTACAGAGCCAGGCCTGTGAAATCCATGCTTGCTTATAATTCTAACAGCTCTCGTTCTTTCAGCTTGTGGTGGACTGTTGATTTTGGAGAGTTTGGTGAAAAGTTAGACTGTGAGAAAGCAGACACGCTCCGCTGTGCCTGAAGCCGTCGCACATGCAACCAGTTGCCCCAAACACACTGTTTTCTTTTAGCGCTCGTCTGTCCGCGTGACCAACAGCATGGTAGTATCAGCAAACCTGTGAACTGCTGCTCCGTGTGAACCCCTATAGGAAATTCTCATGAACCTTACAAGAACATAAAGCTGAGACGTCATGTCTGACATTGGTTGGGGTGTTCTGGAAAAGAGTTTAAACACCTCAGACATCCTAAAGCCTACTTATATGGATCTGTATATCATTCAAAAATATGTATTTCTTCTGTGAATCACGAAAGAAGATATTCTGAGAAATGTCTTCGGGGTTTTGTGTCCATACAATGGAAGTCAATGGGGGTCAATGTTGTTTGGTTACCAACGTTCTTCATAATATCTACTTTTGTGTTCTGCAGAAGAAAGAAAGTCATACAGATTTGGAATGACATGAGGGTGAGTAAATTTCATTTTTGGGTGAACTATCCCTTTAAATTACACAGGCTAAGTGGTATTTGAAATAATATCTGCAATATTTGTATGTATGTATTCTATAATCTGTCATTTCAATATTCTATAAATTAGACCATTGGACCTTTCCATTAGAAATTCATAGTAATGCTAAATTATATACAGTAAAATATGAGTTAAAAGTAAAATGGTTTGGGGTCAACGAAGAGTTACTTAAGCCTAATTCTGCGGTTCGTGTTCACCATATAGTTGGGAATCCCTGCTGTATATTCAAAAAGCTTTTGAGATGTCATCTTCTGATAACTGGTTGTGTCCTGCAGGTCATGTTGTTTTGTTGCCATGGCTCATTGGGTGTGGAAGGATGCTGAAGACAGGCACATCCTCCATCATCCTCCATCACTCCCTTCAGGCCGGGCGGTGCCAAAACCACCCCACATCCTACATAGATCCTCTCCTATTGTAGATGGTGACTGTGGTTTATTATGGGCTATTAGAAAGGAGTGCATGCGGCCGTTTTAAATGCAGCCTATAATATAACATGTAATTGGAACGAGGTTGGGTTTGCGTTCTAAACCTAAATTAAATAAATTAAATGGATGAAAGACGAGATGAAACAAATAATCTTATTATGACATCATCCAAATGAAGCGTAGTGAGCAATACACAGAGATTAAAAGTGGACGTTATAGGCTAGTTAAGAATGTGTGTGTGGTTAATGCTGGTAATGACATTGATGTGCGGTTAGTACGGCTATTCAATGTGAATGCATGTTTGATGCCATAGTCTTGAAGTTTCATTTGGGTGTATAATCTGGATCTTCTATTGAGGCTGGACGTAGACACGGCCCTCTCGTGAGCAGAGCCCGGTTTTGAGATGACCCAGATGTGGCTCTTTCTTCTTCAACAACATATTAATAGCACAGTGAAAATGAAAGGTTGGATGTAGAACCACGTGCCCGGCCTTGATTTGATTAGGTCTTTGCTTACACAATGAGACGTTTGGATGAAATGCAAACCGTGTGTGTGTGTCT
This sequence comes from Triplophysa rosa, assembly GCF_024868665.1. Classification (NCBI taxonomy): domain Eukaryota; kingdom Metazoa; phylum Chordata; class Actinopteri; order Cypriniformes; family Nemacheilidae; genus Triplophysa; species Triplophysa rosa. Next base: position 19,338,402 of record NC_079902.1, read on the forward strand.
CATGGCTTCAATATTTGCGCTTGTGTTATTATGAGATTAGCCAAGCAATATTTTGGGAGGGAGGGAATATTCTAGACGGATACTGCGTTCTTGAATCACACCGGGTCTTAATAGATGTGAATGTTAATGCTGCACTTTTTCGTTTTTGGAGCATGTATTCTGTAATCCTCAGATATTAAGATGCATGGAACATGATCTCGATGTTTATCTTCAAAAGAAACTCTGCATAGTGTTTGAGAGTGATCGCATCAACGTTGCTTTTGGTTGTTTGGGTCTGGCTTTGATGAATCATTTGCGCTTGGTTGGACTTTAGTCTTAAACCATGCTGTTCTGTTTCATTTCCCGTTCCATCTAAGCGGCTCGTAGATTTGATTTCCCATGCTGGTGAAATGTGATCCGATCTTTTCAATCCCAGAAAATTAAAGGCTCGGCATTCATTTTGGGTCCGAGATGCGTTTTATTCGCTCGTCTGCTTTTAGTCTGTGTTGAAGGCTGGACCGTGTTTGACAAAGTTGACATGCTTTGGTTATGTGCAGGATGTGGGTTTGAAACTTGGAAGTAGGTCAGAGGAGGGCTGGATCAATTCTTATTTTCGAGGCAGTCGGACCAGTTTATGGCCGTCTTAAAATATTCTTCATATATGTGGCCGAAACTGTGCATGTGACCCTCGAGTTGTTCCAAATCTGTATACATTTATTTGTTAACAAACACAAAGAAAGATATTTGGAAGAACGCTTGTAACCAAACAGGTTGGCCACCATAGTAGGAAAAATTAGAATAGTAGTCAAAAGTGCCCCAGAACTGTTTTCTTTCCTACATTCTTCAAAATATCTTCTTTTGTGTTTAACGTATTAATGAAATTTACAAATATTTTTTTCCTACTATGGTAGTCAATGGTGGCCAAAAACTGTTTGGTTACAAGCATTCTTCCAAATATCTTTCTCTGTATTCATCACAACAAAGAAATTTATACAGATTTGAAACAACTTTAGGGGGAGTAAATAAAGACAGAATTTTCATTTTTGGGCGAACTGTTCCTTTAAGGCAGGTCCTGTGATGTCATCTTGATATTACTGTGATTTCTCTAGAGATTACTGTCTTTTTGTTTAGCAGAGCTTGAACAATAATGTTAACAGGAACACATGCCAGTAAATGTCAGCCGTGGTCTTTTATTAAAAGTTGTTTTCTTCTTCTATGGTCCGCCAAGCGCATACATGTTTCCATGCTGAGGGTTATCACAACATGACCTTCTGAAACAATAAAACAAAGCATTTCTTCTCCTCGTGCGCTCAGAATGAGGGCCGTGCTACATTATCTTTTCTTGTTTCTGTGTTCATAGCTCAACTGGTAGAGGTCGAGTGTAGCCGAGGTCAAAGGTTAGATTCCCATGGAACATACATTGTGATAAAATACCGAACGTAACTCTGAATGCATTCGATGCGTGTGCCAAGTGCATTCTATTCATTTATTCTTTCCCTGTCCATATTTTATTTCCATCCATTGCCCTCGTCTGTCTGCCCACTAATTAAAGAGAAGTAAAAATACAACTCAAGCTGCTAAACTCATGAATTCTGCAAAGTCTTAACAGGCCTGGTTTGCTGCCAGTGAAAGCCCATGGAGTGTGTTTGTCAGCACGAATCCTTATGTGCGTCAGAAAGCTGAAACCTTGGACGCCCGCTCCCCCATCCACCTGTGAATAACATCCCCTTGGGGAGAACCAAGTGACCACATGCCCACGACACCTAAAATCATCGGGTTTACCCCAACCTATGGGCTGTTTTTATTGACAGCCTTACAAGTTGTCACCTATGTGCAGGTGTTTAGATGTGGCAGTGCTCATAAATAAGTTTAGAAAGAGAAACATCTCTTCTCTGCATTCATTGATGCAATGTGAGAGGCCCATATGACTCGAGGTTGCTGTTAAATGGAAAGAGCCTGCTGGCTTTGGCAGACGTTTACTTCAGGCTGTCTAGAGAGATATCCTGATTCTGTGCAACACATGGTCCCCGGTGCTGATTCGGTGTTTACAAACGCTGTGTTTGTTTGTGATCATGTCAACATCTTAAGCATTTAAAAAGGAATTTCGTTGCGCAAACTAAAGTCTGTTTAATCTGAAAAGACTTTTGAGTCTCTCATGATCTTAAATGTTTTAATGTTGGTGTGAAATGTAGAAACAGAGTTTGTGTACTGTTTACATCCCGCAGCTGTTTGACTCGAAGCCTAGGAAGGTTTTTTTTGTTGGAGCGAGTGCAAATTTCAGAATTGGTTATTAAAAATAATGTACATTTCTAAAAGTAAAAGTCTCCAAATTTAAACAGAGTAGTGTTTGCTTTACATCACTTTTGTGGACAGACATCACTTTAGATTAAACATCGAGCTTAAAAGGACAGTTCACCCCAAAATAAAAAAATCTGTCATCCTTTACTCACCCTCGAGTTGTTCCAAATCTGTATACATTTCTTTGTTCTGATGAACACAGAGAAAGATATTAGGAAGAATGCTTGTGACTTGGCCACCGATGACAATGGTTGTCAAAAGTGCCCCAGAACTGTTTTCTTTGCTACATTCTTCAAAATATCTTTTTTATGTGTGTGTTCAACAGAACAAAGAAATTTATAAATCTAATTTCCTATGTGGTAGTCAGTGGTGGCCAAGACTGATAAAGAATGTATTATTTTCATGGGTACAATAAACAGGTACATTTGACTTGGGTCAGTAAATAGCCACCTTAATCACCTTAGCAACTGCACACGATCATTCTCACAACCACTCAGAACACCTTAGCAATGGTTTAGCAACCATATTGCAATGTTCTGGAAAGCACTCAGAATACAATGTCTGCATGGCGGCAAGTATTGCATTGCAAAGTAAAAGTCTTTGCATTTTCAGCTCATGGTACATTTCTGCTGGTTGGTCATTTGTGTGACTGCCAAGAGAGGTCATATAATAGAAGTATGACCCTAATTACAATCACACATTTTCCCTGCTCCCCCCGCCATCCCGCTCCTTCATTCTCTTTTGCGAGTTTAACTTTCTGGAATTCATGCTTCATAGAAGAGATTTTCTCAAGACCAAAACTGGCATTTAACATCTGTGTAGCTTCTCATTACTGTCTTCCAGTTTTTGTCTAGAGCTTCACGATGATTGCCTACAAATGATATTTGGTACCCCTTCTGTGAAAACCCAGCTATAAAGAATTTTTTGTGATTTACAACATTTTAAATCATTCTACATAAAGAACACTCTGTGAAAATGTAGCCTTGATATCTTGAATATTGACTTGATAAGGCCATGTCAGGATTGTAATGAAAGTGAAATTAATGATTGAAATCAAACTCTGATGCTCTGTCAGCTCTATAGACCATGAGTTGTAAATCTGTCCGCCAGATTCGTTAATGTCAATGTGAAATGAAGTCTGGACACACACATATTCACTGGCAGCTGTGAGTCACTGAACGGGGATTTCCTTTCACTGACTGTGGCTTTCAGACCTATTGAAACAACACGCATGAATTCGAATGTGCCCTGCCTCACTGACCCACAGCACATCAGCGAATGTCTCTTGTTAATCAGAGAACAAGACAGAAAGGATGAAATTCAGCACAGCTGTAGAATATAAAGAATCTGGTTGTGCACAGTATAAATGAAATATTGCAAATAATTCTTGAACTAGAAATCAACTGGGTATTGTTTCCCTTAAAGGGTTGTAAACTTGCAGAAATGTGTAGTATTTTTATGTTTTTATAATAATATGTTCCCCACACAGAAGGTGAATACTGTTGTCATTTCCAATCTGTTTTCTCATAGTTGTTTTTCCAACACAACAATAGAACTAAACTGAAAATGGTATGCATCATATTGAGTGTGCTGTTTTATGATTCAACCGGCGAAATCCTTAGTGCATCTTTGAAGATTCCAAATTATGGATATGAGGACTGTTGAATTCCCATGCTGGTTGTGTGACGTAAACCGCATTGCAGCTTTGCATCAAAATAAACAGCTTCTGTTATCTAGTCTCTTTGAAGCCCCACAGTGCATTTCCCTCAATGAATGCAGCATTCAGCAGATTTAAAGTTCGTTGGCATGATTTGTCGATTTGATTTCTTTTTCTGGTTTGTTTGAAGATAAAGAGCTTGAATTAAAGGTTATTTGGATGCTAGACTGAAATAACAGCTTCTCGCTTCTATCCGAAGTGTCTTACAGTGCATGTGGAGTAAACATGTTATCAGTATGTATCAAAAAATTGGTTTATTTTGATGAGACATTCAGTGGGACTTTGAAGCAAAACAAAATCCAAACAGCAGACACAATTAAAGGGATAGTTCACCCCAAAATTTTCTCACCCTCAGATTGTTCCAAACCTGTACTGTATATGTGTATTTCTTTGTTCTGCTAAACACAAAGGAAGATATTTGGAAGAAAGTCAGTAACCAAACAGATCTCGACCCCCATTGACTGCCATAGTATTTATTTTCCCTACTATGGCAGTAAAGGGGGGATGAGATCTGTTTGGTTACTGACTTTCTTCCAAATATCTTCCTTTGTGTTCAGCAGAACAAAGAAATGTATACAGGTCTGGAACAACCTGAGGGTGAGTAATCGATGACAGAAATTTCATTTTTGGGTGAACTGTCCCTTTAATAATAGTGTGGACCGGCTAGATATCTTCTTGGTCTGGTCCTGTTCACATTCACAGTTTAATTCCTTAATCTGTGCTGACGTTTTTTTACCGCCCCCTGAGACAGTTTAACTGTCTGTGAGCTGTTGGCAGCTGTTTCTACAGGCGCTGACAGACTCATGGGATGGATCTCACAGGGGTTGCAAAACTGATGAAGCCATTGAAAGAGACGACTTGTATCAACGTGTGCAGTAAGTCGGCCGTAGTCGTCCCTCCTACTCAGTCACATCTGCAGCTCCGCATGAGACCTGTGATGGAGAACAGAACGGGGCATTGTGGTGGCCCAACCAGAACTGCCAACACCAGCCAAACTGGATTAGGCATTGTCAGAGTGTCCGAAAAAGAGGAAAACAGAATCCAGAAACTCCGCTGGCCCATCAGGACACTAGGAGTGCTGTAAAATGCCATCCGAAAGGATTGCAGAGCTCAGCTCAATACCTGTTGTCTGCTTACAGCCAACTGTGAAATTGACAGCGTGAAACCGTGTGTTTTGCTCTTGGGATTTGCACAAAACTAACCTAGAAGAGAAAAATATATATCTGTTAAAGGTCCAGGGTGTAGTTTTTTGGAGGAAAGAAATGCTATATGATATACATAACTATGTCTTCAGGGGTGTATAAAGACCTTACATAATGAAGCGTTATGTTTTTATTACCTTTGAATTGGTTATTTCTGCACTGCGGGTCTCCTTGGAATTCGCCATGTTGTTTCTATTACAGTAGCCCTAAATGGACAAACTGCTCTACAGAGCGTGTTTGTAAATACTTTATTGCTTCCGGCAAAGAAGTGAAAACGTGACGACATCTTATAGTCCTCTGTCAGCTTCCGTAGTGCTTTGAAAGGGAGGGCTGGAGTGAATTCGCTATGCTGCTAAATTTCATGAACTGAATGTTGTCCAATCACGTTTTCTTCCCTATTTATAATCAGTCATCTTTCTGTAGCAGATACATCTTACTTTTGGACACTTTCCTAGAGACGTTGGATAGAAACAGTGATTTTGTCCTGAACTGTTTTCGTTCCTGTTCAATCATTGTCAAATTGTAAAATCAATATTTAAATGTTATACAATTTACACAAATTGTAGTGTTGACAGTACTTGTCAAGCAACTCGACTTGACCCATTCAAATGATTGTAAGAAAAATAAACATAATTAAACAAATACAATCTGATCAAATTCAACAAAAACACTTTTGATGTAATAGCTTGGAACCTGGTAACCCATATTGATATTGGATTTCGATTGTTTCATTTTTATATTATAATTTTTTGTGTTTATTTACTGTTATTTCTAGTAAATCATAGCTTGAAACTAATTTACATTTTATAAAATAAGGCTCATACACTCTTAAAAGTAAAGGTGCTTTATACCATGCGATATACTGTACATGTGTATTTTGCCTGAACGATTGTTTTTATATTCACAGAACCTTTCTGTTGCATAAAAGGTTTTTGTGTAGTGGAAAAAAAATTGTACACTATAAAAAGTAAGAAATAAATTATTTTTTAAAAACCTTGAACTGAATGGTTGTGTCGGAAACCCGAAAATGGTTCTTCTATGGCATCGCTGTTAAGAACCTTTTGTAGCACCTTATGACCTCCTGATGCTTCTTACATTGATTATTTTCTGTAAATTAGCTGTATTTTTTAAGAAGTTTCAGACCTATTTTGTACTTTGTGTTCATGGAAAGTGCATTTTGGCACCTTAGTGCGCCAAACTCCCATGTGATGAGTGATGACCAATACAGTCCATCAGAACAAAAGCACTCAGATTACAGCACATATAACTCCCATATCGTGTGCCAGGGCTGTGAGAGGTCAGGCCTTTGAAGTTCACGTCCGTGCTGCCCGGACACCGTCAACCCTCCGCTAACTAATCCCAGACTGTAGCTCCTCCACCCCCATTCAGGCCGAGCTCTTTGTCAGCCTGTTTTTACTGCGAGCGCTCCATTGCCAGACCTGTTTGCATTGGTGTAAAGGGAAATGGGGCATTGTCTGGACAGGATCTCGCTCAGAGATCATGCGTAAGATTGGGTTGGCATTCGAAGGGCAGGACTCCAGTGACTGACGTCAGCCGTGTTTTATTTGGACTCGGCAAACGCTCAGCTAATCCAAGAACATAGACAGACATCCAGGAAGTGGGGACCTGTAAAAACAAGCATTGTCCTGAAAAACGTCCTCAGAGTTATTATCATCAATTCCTCAATTAGGAATGATTTAATATCTTCTTTGACAAGTTAAATGTCACACCTCCTCCTGTGGGTGGATGTGCTGATAAAATGTTTACAGGCTACTTTTAAACACTTTTAAAACGAGGAACGCCTTAAAGGAGTAGTTGAGCCCAATATGAAAATTCTGTTATTATTTACTACATTAACTGGATTATAAAAAGAAAAACTAAACATAACATTGCAGTATACTATTATATTTATATTCATGCAACTCGTACGAGCTATGTAATGAGCTTGTGTGTAATTACTTATAAAATGAGTATATAATATTTAAGATTCTGCAAACATTTTAGGTCACTAGTCAAATAGTTGCTTACGTTCATTCATTAGTACAAAAGGTCAACAAAGCCATATCTTCAGTGACATTTTAAAAGGCTTTTGGAATGCTTTTCATGTTGGGATAACTTGGACCAGGTTTTTCACAAACTTGACAAATGTATGCTGTTATTATAGCAATATCTAATTCTATGAAATGTATGTTAGATTTTTTTAAATTCAGTCTTTATTTTGTAATAAAATAAACATTATGTAAGAATAATGCGAATAAAAGCATTATCACTTGAAAAGTTTAGGGTCACTTGACTGAAATCTCATGATTCATATTTTTTTAAGTTGTAAGTGTTTGAAATGTTTTTTGTAGACAAATTTTGATTGTGTCAACATATTAAATAATTTCGTTCATTAAAAACAAACATTTAATTTTTTTAAATAGATCACTTTGACTAAATAATAAAGCATAAAACCCGGCTTAAATGCCAACACTTTCAATACTCTTTAGCATCAAAGACCTCAAGAAGCTGGTTGATAAAATTAACTACACTGAAGATGATAATATATAACAGATTTGAATGTTTTTGTATTCCAGAGTTTTATTCTAAAATGTGAAAATAAATGCATAGTGTATGAGTAAGTGACCTTAAACCTTTTAGTGTATATGCACAGGTAAAAGTTATAGCCGAAATAAACATGATATATACACCCAGCAGTGACCGAAGCATTGAATGACATTCACCCACCACAGACATCGCCACATTTTAATCCCAAATGTCCGTTACAAGTTGTTTTCTCACTAAGCAACGCAAATGTTTCTGCAGCCAGCTCTCTGTTGAAGTGATGCAAGCAACTAATTTATGTTTACTGCCCGACCAGACAATTAAGGCTTGGCGAATGGTTGAAATGACATCACACATGGGTTGTTGTGGCCTGCTTGATGGAGCGAAAATAGAGGAGACGTCTCTGTTTCGGGTAAGCCTTGATATACGAGGACACTGAGCACACTGGAAACCGGGTTTGGGTGGTAACACATCCCATATGTCTCTGTATGCTCTTTGATCAATCTCTGATGTTGGAAAATAGTTCTTCTGTTCTGTTATGCTAAGAGGCATGATTATTCGACCAGTATTATTTATGTAATTTAGGTAAAAAAAGAATCGTTTTGCACTGAAAGTGCTGCCAGAAGTAAAATGGGTTTGACATCACAATAGAGCACACGTAGCCAAAGAGGAAATAACGTCTCTTATTCTCACCATATTCTGAGGTATGCAGTTAACCACCAGCCCTTTCCTGGACACATCATATCCATGGAATTGAGAGCCGGGTCAGGCCCACGCAGCAGGAGTCTGAAGCACTGAGGCTTGGGTTTCTGTTGCCTTCAATAACCCGCTGCAAATTCCACCGTGTCATTTCCTCTCAAGGTCAAAGAGAATCATGACACTTCCGATTGGTTTGCCAACAACCGGCCTTCCTCTGCCCAGATTTCACCTATAACCTCTTGTTTGCCGTGGCGTTACCATTCCATATACTATTGGTGGCTTTGTTCCAAACCTTAGTACGTGGCTTTATTACATGGCTAGAAAGTTAGCTGTATTCTAATACTGAAATGAAAAGGAATAGATATAAAACACTTTACTGTACTTACACAATTGATTTGAATGGATGTGGATGTCGGATGTTAGCATTAAGGGCAGCACACAATGCAGCACACAAATATGAAATAAAATGCTCCATTTATTTGAAATAATGAACTATGTTTATATTCTTAATAAATAATATTTACCGTATAATTGTCATAGCAATTTTCTATGAAAGTAAATAAAATATATATATTTTTACTTAAGGTGTTGCACACATGGACAGCTCACTAAGTTTTGGAACAGAGCGGAGAATAAGGTGTTTTTTATAGAAGCATCCGCAGTAATTTTAAAGTGCAGATGACATAACAAATATGACATCATCCCCTCTGGATACAGCTTTGCTCCCTGTAATTAGTGTCTTTCTCAGCGGTTGTAAAATACTTGTGTCCCAGACACCTCTGATCTGTACAACAGACTATATTATATGTCAAAATATATGTGGAAGGCCTGAGAAGTTTTGTGGCAACACACTTTGTGTGCATTTCTAAAACCTTTCCAACAAAAGACACTCCAAAAGATGAGTCTGGCAGCAATTTGGCCACTCTTACTAAAGAGGACTTTGGTGTCTGCTCAAAGACCTCTTGTAACAGAATTGTCAGAAACTGACAAGTGTTAACAAAAAAATTATTCCTTCCTTTGGTCTTTGCAGTGGAACAGACAATTCTCTGTCTATAAAAAGATAAAAAATGATAGTTGGCCACTGGAAAGAGTAACGTTTTCCATGCATAATGGAATTCAGCTGTGATTCTAATCAATAGAAGATGGCAAGAAATGTAACAAAGATGGCTCAAACAATAGCTGCAGGAGAGTGTCTTTGAACAGACCTTCAATCAAACATGTTCCCATAGACGACAGACTGCAAAAACAGGCGTTTGAGAAGACCTGGAAATGATATAAACATGATAAAGAACATTTCTTCTCTAATCACACAAGACTCCCATGTAAAAGAGACTTCCCCATGCAGCTCTCACCACCACAAGTCCTGTTTCTCTTGTTGTTATTTTAAGCATGCAGGGAAAATGCTGAAAGTGGGTTTTAACATATGTTGGGTTTCTATAGTGGGCATCATGTTGGCTGAAGCATGGAATTGTTTAAAGCAGGGGAGGCATAATCACACAGACAGAGTCCAGCTGCCCCCTGTACAAGTGCCAACCTGTCATCTGCTTGAGCTGGAGGAATATTACTAATGTTATGAATATTATTATGTCAAACACTTACATTATGTGAATTACATCTAGTGAGCCATCATAATGTAGAGGACTACATCCAATAGCATACAATATTTACAGCAGTATACAGTATTAACCATGCTACAAATTTAACTTGTATCCTACTTGTTATTAGACATATTCAAATTGTGTCTTTACATCAAACTTAAATGAAAATGTATTATTATTATTATAAGTTTTATTATTATTATCATTTTACAAAATAGTAAAAATACTATTTTACAAAACAGTAAAAATACAAAACATAGTAAAAAACACTAAATATTGTGTTTTATTGATGTACATGATTGTTGTGTAAAATGACAAACATAACTTTGCAATGTTTGTTTTTTAAAGAGTCTTAAGCTGATCCGTCTATGTCTGTATTTATGTCTATGTCTCTTTATTCTTGATGCAACATAGTCATAAAAGGCCTTTTTTACAGAAACTCTAAAGGCTGAGTGTTGATTGTTGTTGTAAAAAATTTAAGTGTGTTTTGACAAAGGTAGCATTTGTGATTAATTTCTATGGAAGCCAAAGGTCACACTAGGTGGATTGTGGGATAGACGTGGCATCTATAAAGGGTCCTCGCATGCCCCAAAGTTTGTCATTATTTGGCATAGTTTTTGGTTACACAATATTTTTCTGTCTGTATAATAAACTTTAACTCTTTTTCATTTTATTTTATTTTATTTATTTATTATTTATTTTATTTTATTTTATTATCAGGCTGTAAAACATTTAAGATTCCAACTGAAAGCTCATATTAATCGTGTATGACAGCGGATTTCATTATTAATCATAAGCTGCAAAAAACCTTTGCTAAACATAAAGAAGATTAAATAGATCTAGGTCCATGCATTATTTTTTATTGTTGATAACTAATAGCAAAAGACATAAAACTCTTTGCCAGGTATGGGAAGAGATGATGTTATGGCAAAGATAAACACTGAGGAATGCTCCTCATAAAATATTGTGGTCTGTTTTTTATCATTTAAATCTCAAGACTTTCCTGTTCCTGGCAGTCAAAACGCTCATATACCACAACAAACCATTCAGACTCAGACCACAGAATGAAATAAAATTACCTGTTTGGAAGTGGGAGTCATTTGTCTACTCTTTACAAGGTTTCTTCAGTCTCTCTGTGTGAGAGCGCACACCAATATTTACAGTGACAAATGGAAAGAAAGATAGAGGAGAACTTGGCTTTATTCAGCTTGGATGCCTCAGCAGGGACTGTAAGGTTTCACTGAAGGACATTCTCTCTGGAAGAGAATATGCATATTCATGTCATGGCTAGAAAATATTTCATGTAATTGGAAATGTCAGTTTTTATAGAAAGTAAAGCAGTAGTATTCCTTTCAGAGTTTGGTCTGCATGAAATGCACGTGCAATTGTAAAAATGGTGCATGTGCTTTTGTGTTTCGTTTGACCTTTTCCCCTCAAAATGTAGAGAGTTTTCCGAGAAGAGCTTTGACCTAATATGGTTATTGGTAATTTAGTCCCTCCACATTCCTTCAGAGATCAGACTGGCCCGTTCATCTAAAACGAAGCCAAATCTTCTTCAGAGCCAGCTGATAACAAACCACCATTATTGAGACACAAAAAGTCCTTGAATACTGTATTATTAATGTATTGCAATATTTTATCAAAGTATTTCAAGTATTTTAGATACCACCGTAGACTACACATATCAGTCCAATTTTTTAAAATACTGCCAGGAAGTTTCTGAATCCTCCCATTGTGGAATATATTGATCAGAATAACACATATATGTGAAAGCCAAGAGCTTAAATAGGGCTGGGGGGTGGAGGTTAGCACATCCATACGGGAAATAGTGACACAACAAAACCTTCAAGGACAAGTCTCATCCAGCTATCCGGGGTGAGGGCATGTCTGCGGTCTTGCCTTTGTGTGAAAGTCCAGAAGACACACACACCTGACTCACTCCACACGCACCTCATTTTAAGACCTGTGTGTGTAAGAGAAGGAGGGAGAGAGAAGGAAGTATTTTTATGGAGGGATATTCCAAGAGTAGGTTTTCCCTCGTGCTTAACTGGACATTAATAAAAAGAGTCCAAAGACATGCTGAAAGTTTTGTGTCCTTGACTGAATTATTTATCCAGCAGAGGATGACCTTGACGTTTTGTATTACCAAGCAGAGTTAAAAAGTCTGGGGTTTATGTACTATAGAGTAAAAGGATATGGAAATCATGTCCTCTGCGAAAAACATTACTGTCTTCTTCTAACATAAATTAATGCCCACTCTTCAAACGCTTGGCTCTTTAAATCTTTTTATCTTTTTTTTTTATGTGAACAAATTTTACATATCCACTGTGGTCTGTTGTTTTATAGATCTTTCAGTCTCAGATTTACAGTGTATTTAGAGAAATTCTAAGAAATGTATAACTATTTTAATGCACTGGCATTAGAAAATGTGGTGCACATTATACAACATTTTGTTTCAGTAAAAACAAATGTTTTGTTCACCACCATGCGAGGCTGGTCTATGGGAATGGTTCCATAAAAAATTACAAGGCTTTGAATTTTTCGAAAATGAATCACTAAGGCCTCATACAATCACACAAAACAATAACACCTCTCCAAACGGACACAGATATCACACGCCTAAATAAATCATTGCAGTTATGTCGGTGTAGAAAAGCCTGTCTAGGTAATGTTAAATTACCCAAACCTCCCGTTCTCTAGCTTTCCCGTTTCCTTTAGAACAAAGGAAATTCTTTTCCCAGCTCCAGTTAACCCATGCATCATCTCAAAGTCACGCTGGTTGTTGTGATAATGCACGTCCATTAAACACCTGTGGGCACGTACGTGAGGCTGTTAACAACACACAGCAGACTCTCCATTAAAACGATAAGCCTTTCTTTCAGGGCTGAGCTACTAGGACACACACCAACAGTTGACCTTGCACCCCTTCAAGTAGCCATGAGTGCCCATAAAACCCGAGAAAGTATGGAAAGCATAAAAATCCAGCTGTCTGAAGAGGAGGAAAAAAGAGGAAAATAAAAAAGTGAGAGCGTGAGGAGACTACGGTAACATAAACTTTCCAAAACACAGTTTAGTCTGTTTAGTTTCTACATTAGTATTGGAACTCTGTTTACTTGTAAAGAGACGCCGCTATTAAGTTGCGAGCATGCCAGTGCCAACTTTTCAGTGAAACATGGGGTCCAAAATTAACATTAAATGCAAGTAATATTATGTGCTTAAAACTATACAAACTATACAAATGCATTATGCAGACATATTTGATTAGTAGTATAGCAAAAGCGTTTATTTAAAGTGTGATATAGTGTATTGAAGTTATACATTTTTGCAGTCTTTTCACAGGAGTGCAATAGAGGAACCATTTTGGTTCCCCAACATTTTTCTTATAAGAACCAATTCACTGCAAAAGTTATGGGTTTGATTCCCAGGAAACACATATTCTGCTAAACGTATGCCTTGACTGCACTGTAAATCACTTGGGATGAAATTGCATAGATGTAAATCAATAAAATGAATGTCTAATAATGATACATGTAAAAAGTATTTGTACATGCACATGAAATTCTGTCTATTGGAATAGAGATACACTAGATAGTATAAAGAGGTGACTGTCACGTTATTTTACCTACTTGACTTGCTATTTAGGTTATGTAGGGTTTTACTAGTTGTAGCCACCAAAAAAGCAGCTACATTTCATGGCCGATGATAAATATTTATTGGCATTGCAGGTCTGGAAAGTTCATTACGGACCCTGGCGAGAAGCCCCGCAGAGCCCATCTGGAACTCCAGTGCCAAGCTAAAGGTGTTAAATAACCCAAACCAATTCAACAACCTGTGTGTTAAAATGTATCACTTCTAAAATGCCTGTCAACCACAGCAGGACTCTGTCAGTGCAGAGAAAATGTTATGTTTTGGCACGAAGCATTAAACAGATTCAGTAAAAGGCAAAGATGTAATCTGAAGTGCAAACATTTAAGTGTATTACAAAAGAAAACGTCGTATGTGCATACAAATATACAGCCTGACGGTGATGAATGGCATTAATGAGCTGACATTCTACTTTCATCTCGTCCTGTTTGACCGAGCGTAAGCAGCAGACTATGTCTGCTTATCTCTTCTGCATCAGAAGGAGAGATGTGGGGTCAATCCACAGCATCTGTCCAGCAGCTGTAGGAAAGCTCATTGGGGGGTGGGGGGGTTTTCACCCGACTCGTGCCCTGGAACTGCAGAACTCTGTTATGTAGGCGGTGAACTTGAATAAGCTCATTCTGCCTGTTGAAAGGCTTGGTTTTGTGTCTATGGCCTGAGGCACTGCAGGCGAAAGTTATTGGTTCGCTCGAAGTCCTTTCGCATTTTCCACAGCAGGAGCAAATGGAGAACCCTGTGGTTAAATGATGTATGTACAGTTCATGCTGAAAATGAGTGTAAACTTCTTTAAATTCAGGGTTCTCAACCGAATCCCAGGATCAACTTTTATGAGAGAAACCACAAATCTGTTCTCCGATCAGGATTAAAGAAATAAAAAAATATTACTTATAGCTTAGAGCTTATTGGTTATTGTTAAATGTTCTCTCATTTGTAAGTTGCTTTTTGCTTGCTAAATGAATAAATGTAAAACAATTTGAACATGATTTAAAAGTAGTTTTCCTACTGAAAACAAAACGTTAAACCGCACTACAGCATTAGCCTGCATTTACATTTTCTGTTTAAATGTACAACAAAAGCAGCAACACCGCTAATCCAATAGTTTTATTTATTTATTCTATAATATACAATCATACATTAATATCTAATACAGATGCTGAAAAAATGAAGAGAGCATATAATTTACTATTTATGTGTATAGGTAAAATGATCATTTTTGTTTGATTCCGTGAACTACTTACAATATTTCTCCCAAATTTCAAATAAAAATATTGTTTCTTTTTGCATTTATTTAACAGGTCAAAATAACAGACCTAAACATTTTTTCAGACCTCAAATGCTGCAAAGAAATTAAGTTCATATTCACTTTTAAGCAATACAACAGTAATATTTGCACACATATTTAGGAAAAGTTCACAAATTATGTTTTTATGTGATAACCTTTGGAAAGGTGTTTTAATTATTTTCCATGACTGTATATGTTTTACACATATTTTGATCTATTTATTCATAAAATGTATATGATTGCGAAAAAAAGCCAGAAGTTATAAAGCACAAAAGCATTGTGTTTAATGTCCAAAGAATAAAAATACCTCAAGTCACTGGATGGAAAAGATATGAGGGGAGTTGTTAAATCAGTGTGTAAGAATTTGAGAAGCCTGAGCACATATGGCTGAAGTCATAGTCTGTAATTGCTTCCAGGCCCGCTGCAAAAGGAGGGAAGAGAGGTAGCTGTACAAATACTGCTGTGAATCATGGGATTCATATTTTTCCTAAGAGGCTATCAGACTCGAGCACCATATTTGGACTGTCTGAAAAGCCCTGAGAGTTGTCTCAACAAAACCACCAAACATCTTAATTAAAAACTTGAAAGACACAACTGAGGAGTAGATGTATAGATTCATTTATTGATGTACAGTGGATTTATTTGTTGTTAAACGTTAGCGCGGCGTATATGCTCAGCCCGTAATTGCTGCCGGTCTCCAGAGAGAGAGAGAGAGAGAGAGAGAGAGAGAGAGAGAGAGAGAGAGAGAGAGAGAGAGAGAGAGAGAGAGACTTCATACAATAGACACATGAGCCCCTGCTCATTACAGCAGCACAGGCTCATGTAATGAAACACACAGTGCAGCACAATCACATTGGGGGCCACTGAGTCCCTGGAATGCTGAATTACACAGTTAGGAAAAAATAGTGAGAGATTGAAAAGGAAAAAGAGAAAAGCCAGTTTCTAATATTTTGAGCAAATCGATGTAAATGTCAGAGATTGCGACAAAGATGGTGTGATATGATGCAGACTAAAAGGGGAATTCACCAAGAATAATTTGGGCCTGCTGATGAGGTCATTTATTTGCATGCTGCAGTAATCCTGGCTCAGTAGTTAATGATGAAGCAGATTACCAGGATCAGATATACTCTGAAAGGACTGCACACCACTGTGATCTACATCCACTCTTCTGAACCTGTTATAACTCTCTTTTTTGGCTATGGCTGTATTAGACAGGGTAGTGAATAGATGACAGGTAATCATATATACGGGCCCACAATCATACGTCGCAGCCCATGAGGACATCGGATTGGACGTAGTGTTGTCTCGTCATGCGATTGTCATTTTATGAATAGCAAAATTTTGAGAACAAATAAAAAACAATTTTTGCTCCTTGTAAAGTTTACTTAATTTAAGCAAGTTAATTAAACAATTTTTTAAAACATTTAGATTTTACCTTGTTCAGTCATCTAACTTAATCCATTCAAGTTTGGACTACATGAATGATTTGTGTTGTGTTAACACAGATTTGTTCAAATTGGCAGATGATTTCCATTTCCCAGCATCCTGAGCGTAAGACTGCATTTGGAGAGAATGTTTCTTAATTAAGTGTTGTTTTATATCTTTTTCAGTTAAGAGAAACATAGTGTTTAAAGGTGGGGTGTCCGATTTCTCTTAGCCGTTGTTGATGTTCAAATCACCAAAACAAACACACCCCTACCCACATCTGTCGCTTTCGTCAGCGCTCGGCTCGGCTAAAGTCCGTCCTGTGCACTGTGCACCTTACTGCTGATTGGCTACAAGGTTGTTTTGGTACTCGGCCCGACTCAGTTGTCTAAAGCGTAATTTGGAAATCGGTTACCCCGCCTTTAATGTTCACTTATCTTTAAGATTTAAAAGAGTTTGCGATATTTTTGAGTTTTGTGGTTACCACTGTTCAGAAGACTGGTGCCATTTGCTTAGGTAGTGGGAGGTTACATTTTTTAATTTGAATGTTGGTGAAGCTGTCTTAACCTGATATCTTTTTGAAAAATATAAGTGAATATTTAATGTTAAATTAGGTAAGAACATTTGAATTGAGAACTTTGAATTGAAATTTTTTATGCACTAATCATGATTGCTTAACAAATATTGGGTAATTTGAACACAGGCTGAACTAAAGCACGTGCGCATACATTGCCAACAAAACACAGACATCAGTTTCACTCACCGCATGCGGTTCATGTCCGGCATCTTTTAGCGCTGGGACAGCTCCATATATCAGTTTCAAACGATCTCCAAATCCAGCGTTATATCAACCGTTTATATAACATTCATCACCCAAATGCAGTGAACAAACAAACACCTGAACGTTGCGAACATATGCGCTCTCTCTCTCTCCTGCACACAAGTGAAAGTGACGTCTGCGCATGCTCCTTCTCCTGCTCTCCTTGCTGCCGCGTGGGCGTGCCGTGTGCTTTTCCGGGAGAATTGTCCAATAAGGGACTAAGAAAAATAGTTACGAAACAGTTTTATATGTTCGAAAAAAACTTTCCGAAACCTGTACGATCGCTGGGGGAGTGTATCGAGCACAGAAATACTACGTAATACGCCCAACTCTTTTTTTGACAAGTTGACCATGTTAAGCATGAGAAGACAGCACGTTTAACATTGTAAAGAAGTCAGAATGCATGACACACCGTTGCACCACCCCTTTAAATATTGCATGTAAATTAGTTTTTACTTTTTGGCTTACCACAATCTATAAACAGAGTTTCCCATGTTTTAGTGATGGTCTGTGAATAATTTGGTAACCAAAACTTGGTAACCATTTAATTAATTCACAATATGCACAAATTTATTCCTAGTCTTATCCATAATAAAACGCTACTCCGTTACTGTCTCTTGTCTTGTCACACTTTTAATTGTGAATAACATCACATCAATCACATAAATGTCATATATTTCATCTAAAACAACGTTTTGTAGTTTGCAGCAGTGGATACTGTCGGTCAACAAAAGTTGTAAAATATTGGATGTTTAGCCACTTACATCGTGCATTGCATTCTGAATCTAAAATGTCTTCTTTGATTTTGGTCACTGCTCGGCTCTCTAAACATCAGTAACTCCTGCCTTCTAGCATTTAATTATAGCAAAATAATTTTTTAAAATGTATTACACACAGTGTTGGGTGTAACTAAGTAATACATAAAATGTAATTCAATTTGGAAAGGTTTTCCTTAATTTAATGAAGTTTGTTAAAGAACTTGTTTTTTTTTGAGTGTAGAATTAAGTATAATCTTCAGTCTATTATTATTTAGTCCATAAAAACTACCTGCAAAGGAAGGATATGTGTTCTGATAAAACTTGAATGCTCATTGTGTTGTTCACAGCCTTTAAAAGTAAATTTCCCACTGAAAAGTCAGATAAAATATTAATATGAATAAAAACAGGTGTACACACCAGTACTATTAAAATAATTATATTTATTAAGAATGTAAATTTTATTTCATTTTAATTCTGATTGTTGTAATGTTCTGTATTTTGTTTTGATTTTTTATATTTGAAACAAAACTCAAAATGTATTTTGGGAAAAATATATACATTCATAGGATTTCATTACAGGGTATATTTATGTTGTTGTTTTAGCAGTATTGGTTACCTAATAGTCATACAGGCCAAGTAAATGTGCGTTACGGCAGGAATTCAGAGGTGTTTGTGCCATTCTGAAACATGAGAGGAAAAGCTCCCACCCGTTTCCTGTCATTCTTTGACGTCTAAGCATCATTAATACATGTAAGAGTACTGCCAGACATTCCACAGTTGCCTGTTATACTGTGATCAGTGTGTAATCAGATTATAACCTGCCAATGCTCCATAAATCAGACATGACATGATATTAAAATAAGGGATACACTGTATTCCATGACCCTGAGCACAATTATTTGTTCTACGCTCCTTGATACATTTTTACGATATGTATCTTGATAAAAATATGAAAATATATCATTTTCATCAAATAAGTGTGGAACATAAAAATGATGTAGGCATGGATGAATGTTTACGAAATGGTTTTAATGTGACCTTGCTAAACTAAACATGACATGACCATTGTTTTCCTATAGGAAAGTATGTTCAATGGAAAAATGATAACTCTTTGTTACGAAAATCACATCTGACTTTTTGTGTTTGAAAAATGTGCACTTCATGAAGGAAGACTCTCTCATTGAGTGGGAGTCTGTTTGAAGACCTGGAGAGGTTTCAAAGGTGCACCGATTTATGGAGATTTATTTATTAGGGAAACATTTGATACGGGATGTTTCAGAGTTTCCAGGTGCTGGTTCAGACTTGACCTGTGACCTCAAAGTTTAGGATAAATCTCTTTCTACATTCCCTCAACATCCATTCCGTTTATCTAAAGAAAGACTGGCAAATATACTTCAGATGTTTAGAATAACAATTCTCCGTCATGTGCAGCACCCACATAAGAACTGTTTTCCAATCTCCATTTATTGCGCAAATAACCTCATGGCCTTATCTGCCATATGTTTGCGTTGGCCCGTGTAAAATCATATCATCTCTGTTGACAGATTACACAACAGAGCCAGTATGTGTCATATTAAGCAAGCCATCAAAACAAGTTGGAAACCAAATTGCACTGATCGTTTCCTTATGGTTAATCCAGCTTTGTAATGCTGAATCATATCTTTGAAGTTTCGAGTTTTGCAGGCAGAACAAGCGGCAACGGCTCTCACCCCCAGGTATGCTTGCGGTCGGGGTGGATTCTCATGAACATGGGAACCATGTAGACCGAAAAGAGATTGGCGATTGATTTGTGCTTCCCTTTTGACAAATGATTTAATAAGCAATGAAAGCATTTTGTTTTATTAACTCTTTAAAACACCTCCAGAGGCCAAAAAATGCTCCATAAAACAAACATTACAGTAATTTGGAAAAGTTGGGCTGGGATGGGAAGGGGGATTGCAGAGGCACGGAGCTGGTTGAGGTTTTGGATGCGTGTAGGAACTCCGGCCACATAAAGACGCCCAGACGCTCGCTGTAGAGATGCGGCCCAGACTTTGCCTTTGCGTCTGATGCTCAGGAGGCTTCTGGGTTTCTCACGTCATTGCTCATACAAACACCCACACCCTGTACCACGTTTGGGCATGCTTTCTGAATACACACTTTACTCCAGACCACAGCCCAGCAGGCCCTGCAGTGTCTGTGGCGCTGGGTGCATTCTGGGATATATCAACGCAAATCATTCTGTACTTGTGAGAAAAGAGATCCTGGAACACAGCTGTAGTTTGACATTTCCAGACACAAAATTACCTTTATTTGAGGAAAAAAAAATACATTTGATAAAACACTTTAAAAACACAAAAATAGCTATTAAGATCATTGTCAAAAGTACATTTCTTTAGGGGGTCTGGATAACATTGTTGTCATTAACCATTTTGAAGTCTGGGACACCCACAGGGCTCTTGAAGTTGCCGGTGTAGTGTAATCAAAGATATAGACTGATTCAGTTTCATGTCTCAAAAGGGTGCTGGTGGTCTCCAGAGAGGTTCATTTGCAGGCTACGTATGATTTCAATCAGACAAACACTTTCTCAGTAACATACTCAGAGGAGAGAATGTAAAACAGAACACTTAGGAAATTCCACATGCTCTTCAGAAGAAAAGCCCAGATTTGATGGAATGTGTTGTAACATTTCCTTCACTGGTTCCTTCACCCTCACATGGACACAGATGCTACAGTGGGACAAGCACACATACTTATAGACGTACACAGACACAGCTGCCCTTTGGAACAGTCACGCTAGTCTACTAAAAGAAGAAAAGCTATGTCAGGCTGGCCAGCTGTAGAGAGGGCGTCAAGAAAAAACAAATATGTTTGCAGAGGTGGGGGGATAGAAAGAAGTACAAGCAAAAATGAAAAATGTCCTGTGGTTCACACTGAAGAATTGACATGTATATGCTTTGTGCCGTATCTCTATGGCTTAGCATGCAAAGAAACATCATCATGTAGGTATATTCTGGTATTGTATTTTAATTGAAACTAGAATTGTCAAATATTTCCAAGAAATGTTGTTTTGCATTTGATTATTTGATACATTTTCATAATGATTTAGGTACATCTCCACAATTGTTAACAAAGAAAAATAAGCCAAACCAATTCTTGACAAGCATTACATTTTCACCATTTCTTTTGCCAATTAATAATTTGACCATGTTACAAGTGACACTTAATACACATTTTTGTACTCCACGTCGTAAACCATTAAAACTGTTTGAGAATTATTGTCATTTTAATACAAAAAACAGGTCTCCGTTCACTTTAACGTGTTTATACCGCAGCCTCGCCCAGTCCAATATGGCGGCGACGTTGACGCATCGTAGAAACGGGCTGACGCGATCATATGCGGAGTCTTTTTACGTCAGTTGCGTTGCGCGGCATCGAATTTCTTTCTTCCGCGGCGTTAATAACGTGCTGTAAAACCAAGCACAAGTTGTTGCGTCTGCTTTTAAACAAGCACAGCTTTGCCAATACCAAGTTTTAAACGCTCGGTACGCAGCGTGTTGCGCGTGCGTCGTGCGATAGCGCGCCAACAAGGAGAGGGCGCCCACACACTGTTTTGATTTGTGTCTCGTCGCCTCCTTTTCTCTTTGTGCTGTGAGACAAACAAATTGCTTTTTGATGGAGTCTTGTTGCGTCGCGTCTCATTTAAACCAGAAGTTTACCAGTTTTAGCTTTGGAGCCCATCTAAAAGTTTTATTAAACCCTTCTGAAATAACTTCTCGCCCTGTTCCTATAGACCTGACCCAGAGTGGTCTGAATGGAGCTGGAGGCCTCCTAATATCACACAGGTATGACATTTCAAACGGGAGCAAATATTTGATGGCTCTTCAGAGAAACTCATTTTTTCAACGGCGAGAAGTTCAGAGGTAGTTTACACAATTGCATACAACGCTGAGATGTCATAAAGATCATTTTCTTTACAATAACGTAATAATGTTCAGAAATCTTTCCGTCTTTCATGTCTGCTATAGATACCTTGTTTTCCATCTTAAGTTTCTGTCCTCATGCAGCCATCACTATCAGCACATCAGTGGGGTTTGTATCCCATCCCAGCGAGAGTTTCAATGTCTCGCTTTGCCTTAACATGCATTACTGCCCAAGAATCATTGCAAGGGCTCTCCATGTCTGCAAAAGCCATCTGCACGGCGCTTTTGTGTTACGCTTTATTCTCCAATTGCACCTCTCTAGAGTAAAATACACTTTATATGATTCATATCAATCTGCGCTCAAAGTGTATGGATATGTTGCATATGGCTATTCCCTGTTTAACAATGTTGTTCATAAAAATGTAAGCAGAAAAGTTCAGAGCTGAGTGCAAACAGCTCCTAAACGCTCGTGCTTTAAATATGAAAATATATAATGGTATAATGTGTTCAGTATGCACTTTTGAAGGAAACCATATGAAGTAGGCAGACAAAGAACTCTCTGTGCTCCAACTCTTTCTCGTCCACACCCCCTTTTCCCTTCTTTCTGTCTGAGAGAGAGAGAGAGTGAAGCTTTGTGTGAGATACGAGAGGGCGGTGAACATAAGGAAGGACCTGAAAAGGGGCAGTGCAAACTAGCCATCACATACACACGAAACACTTGGGAGTACAGGTGAGTCTGCTATCTCTTCCACAGCTTCAACTGCATTTCTCATTAGTTTGCCGACTATATGAAAGACAAACTTGCAACTAGACTTGACACAGGAGAACTTTATCACCTGTTGAATGTAAACTACATCCTTGAAGGACCTTCTCAACTGCTTGAGGTAGCCAGCTGTGCTGGCAATATATGACTGCACTTAAGAACGTATCTGAAGTATGTATTTCGCATATATGTAAGTATTTGTCTTGAATCAGTTAAGGATGTAACTTCTTCTCTTCCCTGTGGAGCATAACCTCGCCGGCGGTGGGCTTCATCTGTTCGTGTATACTCAGTGCTGTTCTTTGTCCTGCCTGCGTGTGGTTGTTATGATGATACATTTGAGCAGCGTCCTGTAACAGTAGGACAAATATCCGGTGTTGAGTTTCTTAGCGACGGTAATGACTTATACATTAGGTCGAGGCTGTGCATCTGTCACTGACCTGCTGTATCTGATCCGAACTTTCATGTGTGTCATAATTTGCTAGACGTAGTCAGTTTGTACATTTCATTGGTCGAGTTTTAGTTTCTTTATGAAGTCAATGGATGGGTTAGTTAGTGCTGTATTTGTATTCATTGGTGTCTGCTTTTTCTCCTTTTATGGTGTTTTTGTTGATCTTGTTGAAGGGTTGCATGTCATTAAAATCTAATTAAAAGCTATTAAACTGTCTTATCACAGTAAGTTCATCACAAAGCACCTTGGATTTGTTTTCTTTCCTGTGCTTGATCTTTATCTGCAGATGCTCATCTTTGCTCTTGGACGAATCCAGTGAGAAGCCCTGCATCTAATGCGATCCTGACGACAAGACGCTTTTCTTTGTCATTTATACCTGGGGCCGCTATGTACTTTGTATGAATCAGGAACCACGTTCCATTGAAGTTTATAACCGATGGTGTTTTTGCTGTCTGTCATTAAGCTGCGCAAGCCAAGGCATGCTGGCTATCAGAATCTTGCTGTGATTTGCTCTACAAGAATGCCAAATGTTAAGTGCAACCCCCAAATTATTTTTCAGACCACTTACAGGTGCTTGAATAGGCCTTTGTGCAAGAGAAGCCGAGTTGAAGAGCAGGTCTCTGCATTGTGCTGTGGCGTACGGTTGAAGGATCCGGCCCTGGAGGGCTGTAATGGATCTGGGAGATTAGAGAGACCTGTCGGGCCCCTGAAGTTGATCAAAACGCTGTGTCAGACATTCTTGTGTACACCATCACTATAATATGCACTGTAATGGACCTACTGTTGCTAGAAATGCACACAAATACTTTTCCCCCACTACCTGTCTCCTGTGCCTCAGGACTTGTGGAAGCTGACTGTTGACAATGCGGGTGATCGAATTGGTGTATGCGCACAGGAATGGCCTCATTGCATTGGAATGACGGTTATACGGATGAAAAACCATTAGAGCATAACTGAGAAATGTGTGAGATCACTGCAGGTCAGAGTTAGTGTAGTTTCGTTTTTTAGTTTATTGTAGTTGCATTCATATTTGTAATTAGCTTTTATATAATATTTTTAGTTTTTATGTTCAATTTAATTTTTAGCACTTTTGTTTGGTCATATTTTATATTTACTTCACTTTTGGTTTTATTATTTAATTTTAATTTATTTTTGGTTAAATTGTTTTTGGAATTTTTTTTAATTAAAAAAAATCGTAGTGCCTCAAATTAAACTTAATTCAGTTCATTACTGAGGCAGCATTTCTAATTGTTGTTTAGTTTTTCAAATAATATTTAGGCAGATGTTTATTGGATTTCAACTAACCAAACTGTTGTAATAGTTTTA
The DNA here is from genome assembly GCF_024868665.1 of Triplophysa rosa. Classification (NCBI taxonomy): domain Eukaryota; kingdom Metazoa; phylum Chordata; class Actinopteri; order Cypriniformes; family Nemacheilidae; genus Triplophysa; species Triplophysa rosa. The sequence continues at coordinate 19,362,808 of NC_079902.1, forward strand.
GGGTAGCAGGTAGGCTGGTTTGTAATTGGTGGAATATAAGGAAACAAAACAGAAAATACTAACACACACACGTGTGCATGTGTTTGTGTGTGATGTAAAATCAGATAAGATAGACTGACGCTTTAAGATGCATCAATATTTATCATCAGAGTGTTTTTTTGCAGTAAAGATTTGGCTTACATTTTGGATAATTATCTTTGCAATTTGCAAATGTCTCTAAAATGCCATCCGAGGTCACATTACGCATTGCTAAATTTTTAAGAAAATTAAAATGTGGTGGCTGGTTTTCCAAAAGCGAGCACCAAGGCCAGGGTGTACTGGGTGGATTTTAGGGTGTTGCTAGGGTGTTTTTGGAGTTTGTCTCTTGAAATTCAAATTTTTAATGTGTGTTGAGTTAACATTAGTCTATGGCTGTGTTTTTCCATTTGTTTTACCATCCACCAGGTGAAAATGTACTGTCTCAACTCTTAAATAAATAGCTACATATCACTTACACAAGCCACATGAATTGAGCCATCATCCACGGTTATAGCACAGATGGTGTGGCCCATGCTATTGTAGAACTCGGCACATTCTCGTTCATTGTGGACATACAAATAATTCGCTGGAAACTTGTTGCATCATGCCCGGTTAGTGTTCGGGTTTGTTCAGAGCACTTTTAATGGTGATCCTTTGACAGCAGCATCTCTAACAAAGCGTCTGTTCTTCACTTTTGGTCCAAGCAGAGGAAGGGGCAGAGATTGTGGGAGGCTTTTGTATTTGTTTTGTTGTCTGTATTGTAAGGATGGCAGAGAGGGCGTGATCGGTGGATATTTTCTTTGCGGCCTGAGTAAACTGTTGGAGTGGGTGTGATATAAACTCCCAAACATAAACGCACAGGGGTCAAGCTAATCGCAAGAAGAGTGAGAGCACCCATTTGTCATGTGTTTTATTGGTTTTAGCGGCAGTTGATGAGAGTTGATGAAGATTAATGGGGTTTTATTACCTCATGTGACCCTTAGCTATGTTGTAGCCTACAGGATGTGATGGGACCAGTGTTGGGTGTAAATTGAGAGCAGGCTACTTGTACCAAATTGTCTTAAGTTTGAGCATGAAACATTTTTAATTGGAGGTCATTTGAGAGCCCTTCCCATTAAAGAATGGGAAAACAAATTCCTTAATACATTTATAAATGGCTTCATGAAACTAGATAATCTATGGTGACCACATCTTTGAAACATAACATTTGTAAGCCTGGCATGTTTGTCATTAATTTAAAGGGTTAAATGGATTGTGCAGACAAAAAGTGTGATGATTTTGAGGGCAAATCTGGTGTAATAGATTCAAGCATGTTAAAATATGTTGAACTAGCCAAATTAAAAAAAAAAAAACGAGGTTATGTATTATTAGAATTTTATGGATGATAGTTTCTGCAGAACTCTGTCATGGTTTCTGCTGAGGTCTATGTCGAAAAAGGCAGGGTAGTATGGAGGACCAGGAGTGCCACTTAAAAATAACATGAGGAATCAGTTTAATAATTAAAACTTAAAAATGTCTATACATTAATCTCTTTTAAAATTGAGAAATTAATATACATATTTTTTAATATGGTTTACTGTTTTATTAACTACATTTTAAAACACAAATTAAATAAACCATTTTAAATATGTCTATTAATTTTTCCATTGAAAAGTGATTTATTTACTTGCATTTTTATGTTTGAATTATTACATTTATAAATTGATTCTTCGTTTTTATTTTTAAGCTGCACTCCTGGTACTACATAGGGAAGAAGGGCATTGACTAACACAAAACAATAAAAAAATGTTTATTACGATGTAGTGCAGGTAATAATAATGTGACTAGTGGTGTACAGTGACAAGCGGTTGTAAACCATTAGTGTAAAGCTTTAAAAAGTTTTGACCTTCCTTCCTTTAAATTGGGTTTTATTGAATGAAATCTCATAATTGGCCAACACCTGTTCCTTTAAATATCCTGTCTCCTTGATAATGCTTGAAGAAAAAATGAGATATGCATTGTTTCCACATGTAGGAAATGTAGTTCATTCCTCCCACTGATTTTGACAATGGGTGGGGAGTCATTTTCACAAATGCTATCAAGTGCAGAAGGCCAAAGGAAGTACCCCTCCTTTATGTAATAATAAAAACATTTCTTTCCATTATGTTTCCCAACGTTAGTCTAGTTCAGATCGCCATGGTATTATGACATGTTTAATGTTTTGTAGAATATTATTTATTTTTATAAATGCATTAATTGAATTGTTTCCACCTTTATGTTTCAGGAAGTAGCAGTTCAGAGGAACATCATTCCAAACAACAAAGACAGCGCTTCATTTCAACAGCACAAATACACAGAGGTTAAGACATTAAACCATGTCTGGATACACCATTGCCTGTGGAATCTCATTGGACGTAATCTGAAATGAGTAAATAAACTAAACGTCAGCTTTGATGGTGAGTTAGAGATCATATGGCCCATTTAAGCCACCCAGAGAGACCCAATCAGTAATGCAGGGATATAGAAAGAAAACTACAGAAGCCATCTGTTTGTAATATAAACTGAAAATTTAACTTTGTGAACGATTACAATAGCTGAACATTTGGATGACTTTTAAGCTGAATGTATCTGTCATTTGCTAATGAAACAAAAGGAAAGCACCAATCATAGCCCTTCATCATTAAGAGCAAGGGGTACGCGTGCCTTCCGAGAAACCGTCTTGGAGAAATCCTGGTAAACTCTGGTAAAAAGACTGGAACTTATAAAAAAACGAAGAAAAATATCTGGATCGGTGGATATAAACAGACACAGACAAATCAAACAGTGGAGAGTCTTGAGCCCTCACCGGATTTGCAATAGAGCATATCCAAGTTGTGAAATTCTCTTGGAAGTTTTCCATGGGAACTGCTCCAAAGTGCATTGAGAAGTGCCTCCTGGGAGGTCTTGTTAGAGTTTGAGTCATATTGTGTGGATTGAATGTACAAGTGCATTTTTCAGCTCATCTCTGGTGGGTAATGGGTCTGCTCGGAGGATTACCGTGAAGACAAACACCTATCAAAATGTAGAGCTTTCACTTTGATCCTTGCTTCTTCATAAATCGAAAGGGATAAAACAAGCCGAAACCGCCTCTAACAAGCCAAACTTACACCTCTGCTGAGTAACAAAAAGCTTGTCACACCCAGGCGAGCGTGCACGCTAAGAGGGAGATCAGTGAAGAGAGAGTTTGTTAAGGAGCGACACAACCAGGCACAGAAGCAGAGATGGATTATAAACATGAACCGGTGAGGAGAGGGGACAGCTGGGGTGGGCCGACTGCCACATCATCCACCCCTGACAGGGCTGTAGGAGAGAAGTCCCTGGAGAGAACCTGGATCTTGGAGAAAGATGACCACTGTGGGGTCAAAGGAAAACCAGACTTGACGACGTGCATCAGCCAGGTGGAACGGAAAACAAGTAAATATTTACTTCTTGTTTGCAACTTTGAGTCAAGAGAGCAGGTTATATTACACTGCAGTCAAGTAACACAAAAAGCCTAAACCCATGTAATGATACAGCTCGCTTTTAAACCTATTAAGTTGTTTTAAATGACCATGAGAAAGGAAAATCACAAATGGTCTTGTTCAGGTCTTATTTCTCCTAGATGGCAAAAGATTTAATGAAGGTTGAATGAAGATTTTTGCTTTCAGATGTTTTGATAAGAAAAAGACACCAGTAATCTCACATGTGTCTGGTCGAGTTTCAGTATACTGTAGATCTCAACAATGACTCAAACTTGACTCAGATTTGCCCATATTCATGAGTCAGAGTTCTCAATATGAAACAAAGCATTACTCATTAAAGCATCTAAACTATAATCTGCATGTTACTTTTAATGTAATACTTCGACTAAACAATTGAAAGGGACAATTTATCATTTACTCATCCTCATGTCATTTCAGACCTGTATGACTTTTTTCTGCAGAACACTAAAGATATTTTGAAGAACGCTGGTAACCAAACAACATTGAACCCCATTGACTTCCATTGTGTGGATTCAAAACCACCGAGACATTTCTCAAAATATCATATTTTGTGTTCTACGGAAGAAAGACTGAAAACATGAGGGTGAATTAATGATGACAGATTTTTTTTAGGTAAACTATGCCTCTAATTTGTCAATTTTTACTTCTTCTAAAGAACGTTAGAGACTAAAGTTTATACTTAAAATGATCATTTAAAAAATCTTAAGTCTCCCAAGCTACACTGTAAAACATCTAATAAAAAACACACACAAAAATGTATTCACATCTAATTTCTTTATTTGGCTCAGTTTAAATTTTGTACATTTTACAAACGTCTGTTGAAAATATGGATGTAACAAGTGATTATCAAACCTCATGTGAGTCAACTGAAAAATGTAGATGTTACCAGTCGCTAGAAAATGTTAAGTTGGTCTCTGAATTTTTTGTATAAGAGCCACCTCTGAGTGGCTACCTGTCATTATAATTAAGCAATTACAACTGCCATGAGATGATGCATTGGAGATGTGACAGGCCACTGTTCCCAAACCGAAACCGAGTTTAACAAACCCTCCGTGACACATTTGTTTCCTCACAGCAAAGACACATGAGCTGTACAGTAACGTCAGTGCATACCCAGTGACCATAATGTTTAAGCTTTAGGGAAAAGTTATCTGGAAGGAATGTGTAGTTTGCAGATGACCAAGCACCACTGCAAGAATGCGGCATTTCACAGCTCTACCGATGAGAGTGAATAAAAAAATTCAAGATGCTGCTGTGATGTCGGTATGCTTTAAAGTGAGTGTATCACTATTTGAGCTGAATGAGCTAAGCCAAATCTTCCATCTTATGTCGGTTTCATGCTGTTTTTTCCTTTACTTGTCCTTTCTCTCACTCTCCTTGTAAGCAATGATGTAATTTTCACACAGCGTTGTAGTTTGTTGACATAAAATGTTGAATGCTTATATGTCTTTCCAGATGCTGACTGTCTAGTAGCACTCATCTGGAAAATGAAATACACCCTCTATTTCATGCTCATAATTCATTTGCTTCAGGATTGATATAGAGATGAGATCTGCAGTAATGTAGAAGCTGAAATGAGAGGCATGTCTAATCTGTTAAATGCTTTTCTGTGAGTGTTGGCCTCTAGAGGTGTGAGTCTCCCAGAACAGGTTTTGATACCACAGTAAGGTGTAAGTGCATATTCATGGTTTTAGTTTATACAGCATCATACTTTCACACACGTTGTCCAGAGGAAGAGTGACATTTTATCCCACCCCCCTAACAAACCATAACATCCGACAGGGGAATCTGACCTTTGATATACAACCCCTTGGGCTACCAAATCCTCAAGCTTTGAGGGAATTTCCATCATCTTTCAACACTGAGGGGCTATACACATCTTAGGCAGCTCACTGCCAATGGATTTGGGTAACAGTTTTTTTCTCCCTCACATTTCTGCTGCTTTGGGAAGAGCTTTTTTGTCTTTCCTTGCTGGTTAGTAATGAGTTAAGAGATGAGTCAGATACTGGGTCAGCTAAGAAAGCAAATCTTTGCGGTTTAAACTGAACTCCGCCCTTGAAGTTTAGGTGCCCATTTACCCAGCCCAGCATTTGTAAAAATCACTAAAACTAAAGATCTGATTCTGCATAACAGAGGAAAAAACATTGGAATAGAATGTGTGAACTTTTCTATATTTTGTATATTTAAATATTTAGCTGGCTTAGGGCGTGGCAACATTTAATTTAGTATCTGCCGTTCGAATATCTTTTCTGACCCTTTAATGTATTGCAGTGCGGTTACTTGACGTTTGACGTAAGTTAAACCCCTCAAGTTCTCCGTGTGACAACTAGCCCCGGTGCTCACTAATGTGTAGCTCTGCAGAATGTGACGCGTATACAAACCAAAAACAGAGGCGGCAAAAACATTCAGAAACGTCACACAGCATAGCCACAGTTTTTTGCCCATCCTTAAAAAAGCAAAAGGGAAGCTAAGCCTTGCTCAGTGCCCCAGCCTGCTGCCTGCCTCGTGCCTGGTGCGCATTTGGAGCGGCGGAGCGCATCTTACACGAAATCCGATCTGAACTCGCTGTGGAAGGGGAGTGGAAGACAGATGAAGTTAAATTAGAAAAGCTTGTGAAGCAGCAACTAAACAGACTGTACTGAGAGTTTATTAAGGTAAGAGAAGGGAAATTTATAGGCTACGCGAAGTTTAATTTGAACTGGCATGGCTCTTTAAGTTGATATTTGTCGCGAATGTGATCCAATTTGAACGTAGGTTTATGAAACGCACTTTCAAGTCTTGAAACGTGATGACACATCATATTAATCACATATTAATACGGTGTCATATGCTTGCCGCTTATTCTGCTTGGTTAGATGGCATGAGAGCAATATTTTGCAATACATACAGGTCGGTCATTAGACAAAACTAATTTATTGCTGCTTTGGTGTGAAAGTGTTTTCTGAAAAGTATAAAGATTTTATTTGAGTTTTTATTTGTTCACAGTTCTTATGAATTTAGATTGTAAAAGTCTGGGACTACTAATATCTGGCATATTAAAATGTAAATGTTATTTTGCTTGAATTTATTTTAAGTAGAATGCGAGTCATGTATAATTTAACAATATCCTGTGAGACGTGTGACATGAGATTTTTTTTTGTTAAAAGTGAAGTAAAAGTAAGTATTTGTTGGAAGCTGTGCATCAGGTAAGCATTTGTCCAGGTTAGAGAACTTGTGGAAGTTGAGGTAAACGAAAATTGCTGTTGAAGAGAAAAGTTGCATTTATGCATGATTATGGGATTTTGCTCCAGGTTTTAAACAACCAAATCGGATCTTTTTAAATCTGTAGAGTCTGTAAAGAAGGAAAATGGAAAGCTTTTAACCACAGCGCTGGAGGTTGTGTTGCATGGCCAGACTAAATGAATAGGTATTTTTTGTGCTGGTGGAATGAATCGCAGATGCACATCACTCGGGCTCTGTAATAGTTTTATGCCATGTGATGCGAAAGCTCCTTTGAGTCTGGCAAACTTGCACATAAAACAAACTGAGAAGGTTTTACTACCTGACACAACTCAAATTAGGCTCTGGCAAAACAAAGACCTACCTGCTAAGCAAAAACACGCAAAATGATTTTCCTTCCAAGTCTGAGGTTTAAGATAAAAGCTAAGAACTACCTTCGGGAAGTCTACAGTCATTATTTGTTAAAAGGTCTATTAGGAAAACAGATAGTGTTTATGTTCCACACTTATTAGGTGAGTTAAGCTGACAACTAAGATGTGATTGTGTTCTTTATAATGTTATGTTGTGGAATGAGATATTAAGTGTTTATGTTTTGAATTTCTTGTCTTTTCCTGTTGTGTCTCGAAAAGCAGAATCTCCAAAGAAATGTGACGCTGAAGCATATAGCAGTAACAAATGCTTAAGGCCAGAGTTCAAGCATTTAAATGTAGACTTTGTCTTGTAAGTGATGATCGAAAGGGACCCTGACAGGATGTCAGCATATAGACCTATAGCTCCAAGTGGTTTGGAGAGTCCTCATGGCACGCTGCACTCTCAAGCGGGGAATTTTCTCGGCAGTTGAGGAATGCTAAGGGAGGGACTAGAGCCCATGGTGAAGGAAATACTTTCTGCAGCTTGGAATGGGTCTTTGAGGCCAGTCAATAAACCTGTGCCATTTTCAACAAATACATGCCTGTTTTAACATCCCTCTTTGCCAAATTATTGGCAGAACTGCAAATCTCAACATTTTTGTATGTTCAGGATGTCCTCAGACAATAAATATCTGAAAAGTTTATGCGGCCCTCAAAAGGTTTGCCTTTAGGCAGCATGAATCAAAATTAATGTTAAAAAGTTTTTTTTCTTTGCGATTGAAATTAAAGTAATTTCTTTTATGAATGTGTCTGCAGAAATTACATTAATTTTATGATTCACCTTTATTAGCAGGATGACTTGAAGTATTAAAACCCATATAATTCGCTTGACTTTTAAGATAATTATACTCTCATGTCAATACAGGACTAACTTTAATTGAAACTTAAATAGCTTTGAAATAACTGTGGCCTTAATGATGAGATCATGGAATAGCATTCAAGAAAGGCTTGTATTTGCCAAAACCTGTCCAGTGTCGGTCTCCAATAAAGCAGGTCTGTAATATTAAATGTGACTTTTTGTTTGTTAGTCTGGAAAACCCATATGCACTTAAAAGTGCCTTTTAAAAGTTCATCCCTCATACGACTTGAAAATTACTCGACCTTAAGTTGAGAAGTTTGGAAGAATGTCAGCAACTGAGATTTCTGGGGCACCATTGACTACCATAGAAGAACAAATTTAAATGGTAGTCAAAGGTGCCCCAGAACTGTTTGTTTTTCTACATTCTTCAAAATATCTTTTGTGTTCAACACAAAAAAAATGATACAAATGGTAGTCAATTGTGCCCCAGAAATCTGGAAAAAGAAATGTATACAGGTTTGGAACAACTTACAGTAAGGTTGAGTAATTCATAACAGAATTTTCATTTTTGGGTGGACTATCCCTTTAAAACGGGCAGGCTGTGAATATTTCTGTATACTGTTTTCATTTTGTTAACTGCTTTCTGTTTCATTCTCTTATTTCAGACCTCAGCAGAAGTGCCAGTTTGTCAGAGAAAGAGCTGAAGGAGGCGCGAACCAAAAGTCAGATCATCGCTGCTCAGCTCCAGGCCAACTCCAACTCCAAAGGTGTCCAGCTCTTCAATCGCCGTAGACAGAGAGTAAACGCTTTCACGCTTGTGAGTGTCGGAGGAGGCGGAGCAGAAGAGTCCAAGAATGTAATTGACTCACCTTCTAAAGGTCCATGGGACAAACCACACACAGCTAAGGACCACAAGGAGTTAAATCACAGAAATCTCACGTGGTCAGCCGGAAAAATCTACGGTGGTGGGTGCAACATGGAGGATGTAAGCGAGGTTGTGCGTGAGGATGTAGTCGAGGAGCGTGAAAGACACTTTCTCCCTGTCAATGAGAAAGATGAGGAGCTTTCAGAAGGTCTTACAGAAGCAGTAAAGGATGAAATTACTTCTGGAAGTGACAGTAATACGGTAGTTTTGGACAGCGTTGCTCAGGAGGAACCTCAGGAAAATGGAGGACACGCTCACTCTGTAGATACCAATAAAGACTTGAACGGATACAGTACGCAGTGCAATGGAAAAATAACCAAGGCGGTGACAACAAAAACCTCCATTATCAACCGAACGGCTCGGCCATTTTTCTCCCCAACAACAGTAGGCTCTTCAGAAGTTGTAAGTCCAGTGATGGACATCCCACCAGCTCCATCCTACGACTCCCCACCGTTACCCCCCTTCCAAGAGCCCCCTACCACATACTTTCAACCACAATCTTTCACAGCACACACACGACCTGTCTTCTCTCAACCACCCCCTCCGCCTTCATATCCAACTCCTCCACTCCCATCCTACTCCATCCCACCTCCACCTGACACAGCCATCGCTCCCTCACCCCAGCCTTCCTCGTGCTATATTTGCCCATCTGCCCCCAGACCCACATTTGTTCCTGAGCTCTTGACCAAGAAGAGGTCTGTGACGCCCATCAAAACCGGCATCCTCGATGAGGGCATGGCTCGCCGAGCAACCCGCAAGTCCATGTTCACATTTCAAGAGAAGCCAAAAGTAGCTCCAAACCCTGAACTCCTCTCCTTGGTGCAAGGAGCCGATGAGAAGAAGAAACAGAAAGCCCAGCCAGATCCATCACAAGAGGAGGAGCTGCTGGCTCTCGGCGCCGAAGCCTCAAACTTTCTAGCCAAGGAGGAGGTTGTTCACAAGGACGCGTTGGTGCCAGAGTGGGCCTCGTGTTTGAAGAGCTCCAGGACGCATGCCAGGACAGAGCACAAGCCTGAGCAGGCCCTCACCAACGCTTCAGGGAAAGGAGCTGAACTGTTTGCCAAACGCCAGTCTAGGATGGAAAGGTACGTCCATGATAGCAAGGAGCAGAGGAGGTCTCCCTCTCCGACCATGTCTTTACCGCCATCCTGGGTGTATCCATCTAACATGCCTGGTCGTGTCAAAGCCATCGTTAACTCTTCAAACGTCAGTGCACAGATTTCGATGACGCTGAAAGCTCACCACGGCACACAAAAAAAGACTCCGGTCAAAACGCCAGAACCTTCTCCGGCTCCAGAGGTGCCTTTGGAGAACGGCTGCACTAAAATCGAGATGGAGCTGTCGAAACATCAGCCATACCAGCTCAACTCATCTCTCTTCATCTTCAACCCAACTAAAGATCCATATAGCACTCTTCCCAGAGCAGCCCCGCCTCCTAAGCCCGTCATGACAGGCTACACTTTCTCCAGGCAAACCTCGCTTCCCACAAGTCAATTGCCATCACCATACAGCCCTTCTGCTGCCTACAGGTCCACCCATTGCTTTTCTCCTCCCATGATGCCTTGCAGTCCCTGCATCAGTTCTCCAGTGTCTCCTTTAGCTCCAGAAAGAGTGGCATCGCCCCGCTCTGGCGTCCAGGTGCCCAGACCCACGTTCTCAGCCAAAAAAGCTGGTATCACCCCACAGGTGTGGAAACCATCTTCATTCTTTTAATATTTTACTTATTTGCACTTTCTCTATTTTTTAAGTAAGTGGTCACCAACCCTGCTCCTGGAGATCGACCGTCTTGAAGATTTCAGCTCTAACCCCAATCAAACACACCTAAATTATCTAATCAAGGTGTTCAGGTTTGCTTGATAATTACAGACAGGTGTGCTGAAGCAGGGTTGGAGCTGCAGTCTGCAGGACGGTCGATCTCCAGGAACAGGGTTGGTGACCACTGCTTTAAGTACTCTTAACACTAAAGTGTTATGGAAAAGTCCAAATGATCGCTTGCTTAGTATTGAGAGAGCATTAGACAATTTTTTACAGGTGGTGCATCTCTCACTTGAAAAATCCATGCATAATGCAAAAAATGAAACCCCAATGGGTTTTGATCACTGTATAAGACTTTTTAGAGAATTTATTGTGAAAAACGTGGAAAAGAATATTTTAGTTTTTAGTTTCAAAATGCTGTTATTTTAGAGATACATCGGCTTAAGAGAAAAAAGAGTTTAAGAGTTAAAAATCGTTTACATTGTTTCCTCTCAAGTAAATTGATTTTGCTTTAAAATTGTTAGATATATTTGATGAACAAAAAAAAACCTCATTAAGAACATTTTAGCACCGCACACTTGCCTTCATCCAATCCGTTTTGTGTTTATTTACTGGTTTGGTTTTGCGTTTTAAATGGAGGCTGTAAATGTCAAGCCCTATGTATTTAGCATTGTTATTCATGAACCGGCCACTAGAGGGCCATGTAATTGAACCTTATTTAGTTTTTATCAAGACATTGTAATTTAGTGCAGCTGTGTGTTTTAAAAGTAGAGTTTATTCAGTTTTGCGCTCATGCCATATGTATTTTAGGTTCAAAACTAGTGTGTCTTTTTCCAGTGTTTGCTTCCAAGTTTTAAGGCGGCAGTCTGGTTACGGTTTCATGAAGCACTTTAACAGATGGCGTCTTGCCTTTTATGATCTACAAAATATAATTTAGTGGGAAGACATGTGAGTTTCTATACTTTCACGTGACACCTGTGCTGTTTTTCCTTTTAATCAACGCTGTATGCTTTTGTTTAATAAGTATGTTCACTGCAGGTATACTTAGATTTTATCTTTACATGTGATATCTGATAGGGATTTCTATGCTGGTTGTTTTCAAACAGTGCAGTTTTTTGCACAGATATTTTATCTTAGTTTTTTCTCTCGGCTTACTAATTAAAACCAAGAAATTCTGTTCATCTGATTTGTCTCTGTTTTCATACTGTGTTATCATCTGCTATGTACTAATCTGATATGTTCTGTGTTTGTTGTATTTCTCTTCATCATCTTAAAATCTTCTTTTACAGTAGTATCTGTACTGTTTAATGCAGAAAAAAACAGTATGCTTTCCCACAGATAGAGGTTTTTCTCCATCCACTGGCAATAGCAAAACAAAGCCGGGTGTATCACTAGGGGCCGCCCGCTGAGTGGTGCCCCGGCCCAAAATGAAATGAGAAACTTTTATCTAACGCTGACTGAATATGAATGTGCCCCGCGCATTCCTCGCCTGCCCCTGAAACGTACATCTGAGCCAAAACATCAGGCCCCTGCGGGCTTGAGCTTTAGACAAACGGCCCGACCTACGGCCTCCCTCATGCTTGGAAAAACACATTTGCTGGGGGTGAAAACCTACCCAACAGCCTCAGCGGCACAAATGCATATCTCAGTAAAGGTTAGTGGCCTTGGCAGCGTGTATGCTGGTAATCTGAAGATGGCATGGTGTCTTGGTGTGCTGTGAGACTTGCGTAGACGTCGGACAAGAATAAACGGCTCACTGTAATCATGAGGTGCATGAGAAGCCCAGATTCAATGGTGTGTTTAGAGATTTGCGAATCCAGCCAAAACCTGCATGATACATGGAAAAACCCGGAAAATCTATTTTTTTGTTGTTTTGTTTCTGATTTCGCAAATCAGATATCTTCTTTGTGGTAAAATATATAAGATATTGTGTGTAACATAATCGTTTTCAATATTCTTACAGATCAAGGAGGAAACCCCGATACCGATCACCAGCCCTGGTTCCACAACCCCGACTTCCTGGACACCCAACCTCACACGACGCTTTACCAGTCCAGATGTGCTGTCCAGTGCAGTCTGGTCTCCCAGCAGCCCCGTGGTGACCTCCACATCCACTAACCCCATCTACAAGCCCACACCAACCTCCCATTCCCCCCGACCGATCCATAAGCTCGCCACAACTTCTCCATCTCCGGGAACCATCTTCAAACCACCTGCCACCTCTCCTCTATCTCCACCCTGGGAAAACAGGTGCCACTCCCCGGCCGTCATCCAGGACACCAAAGCCAACCACCGAATTTTGGCCAAAAACATCATCAATGCTGCCAAGAGAAAAAACAGTCCGTCTCCAGGTGCTCTGAGCGGACACAGCCTGCCCATCTCCCCGGTGAGCGCTGGCACCTCACCTAATGATCACAAACCTGTAAGCCCCTTTCAGCCACGGATGCTGGGCGCTCAGTCGCCCACCCTTACCAGCCCATCTCCCACCCATATGATCCACTCTCCGGTGCGCTTGTACAACACTCGCTCTCTAACTGATTCTGATGCCTCGGTCGAGTCAGAGGATTCGGGTCTGCGCTCGCCTGGGGTGCGCAGCTACAAAACCTGCCCCCGTGGATGGACGGCCAGTTTGCAGGTGAAGAGAGGGAGCGTGCCTGAGGATCTGTAGGAAGCACTTAGACGATTGTATTTCAGTCTGAAATTCATTAAGAACGGGATCTAAAGAAACTTTTGATTGTTGAATGTATAAGATTTGGGATTTGCTGCACATGGCTACATTGCATTTGTTATCATGTTTATGTGTGATTCATTTTTTACATGTTAAGGGATGAAAATACAGTTATCATTTATTCTTGTGGCTACATACTCGTATGGCTTTTGAGTGGGGCACTAAAGGAGATGCGAGGCAGATTTTTACTTTTGCATACTGTACAATCAAAGTGAATAGGAAGGGATGCTGGAATATCGGACATCGCATTCTTTCTGAAGCCATACTTTGTGTGAGAAACAGACTAAATATAAATGAAGAGTTTGGTTCCAAAATGAGATAACTCCGTTTTAATTTTTTTTCAAAAATCTTGTTTTTTATTGTGCATTTCAATTAATGTCAGTCAAACTGCAGTTGGTTTGTTTTGATTTAAGCCATAAAAACTCAAAAGATACAGCCAACTAACACAATAAAACAATAAAAATATGATTAAAAAAAATCTCATTTTGGAACCAAATTCTTCAAATATAAGTCTTTTTTTTTGCTAATAATAAGTATTATTTGCTGGAAATCTTTCTCTCTGTTGTAGCTTGTAAAAGAAATAAATCTCAAATTGTGGATCTCAGCCTTTTTTACTTTTAGGCCCTCATTGTCCAAAACAATATTTTAAGGTCCCACCACTTACAATTCTAGCCAATAAAATATTTCAGAGCATGTACTGTTTATTCTACAGAGATGTATATTAAATAAACAAACACAAGATCTTGGTTTTCAGTTTTTGTTTAGTTTATAATACTGTTTTGTCCTATTGTAAATATTTTTGGCAAATTTGAGCCCCCCCCCAGTTGAGAAACAGTGATCACATGATGTTTTTTGTCATTTTTAGCATCATACAGCATCCCACCCTATTTACTTACTGTATATTATATAGTAAAAAATCATTCTGCCTGACACCTCCTTTAGTGTATAATGCAACCTAGAAGGTCCAGAAATAGGTTTGGTTTGGAATAACATGAGGATGAGTAAATGATGACAGTATTTTAAAGCAAAATTTGGGCCTCTGTGCAGCTGTCTGTAATCTTATGCAGAAGGGATTGTGTGGATTCAAAAAATATACCCAAAAAACTGACACTTATTACCAAAGAAAAAATATAATATGCAAGGGTTTTCAAAGCAGTATTTGTTATTAATCTCATTTTTAATATACGTAATATAAAAAGGTTTATCCTTATGCTTTTTTTGTACAAAATTGCTTTGACAGTATTGCTTTGAGAGTATTGGAATGTTGTTGCACAGTGACAAAATTTGAAGGTCTGACTCAAGTGAAACTTGGAAGGAACAGATTACTTATTGCTGATAATAAGTCAATTTACACTAGATGTAAAGTAAATACTGCAAAGTTTTACAGTGTGAAAAGAGAGTGGCTGGAATTATCTACATTGCATGAACCATAAATGGAAGATGCTGGTGATTTGAAATCCAATGCCGCTTCCATTCTGGTTTTGTGCTGACTTGCAGGATGGTAATAAAATAGGTGGTCGTTTTTAACAAATGCCTCCGGTGATCTGCTGTGAAATAGGACAGAAGAGAACACAGCACATAGAGTTCGCAAAAAAATAAGGAATAACGGGAATTTCAGTAGTCAATAATGTGTCTTGCTTAGTTCATTATATTTCACTTCCAAATAAAAAGTTATTGGTTAGTTTTTCCAGGCGATACCTACAGTATATATTCTAAATTTCACAGCAGCTTTACACTATACAGTGTCACACAAAATGAACTTCAGTAGTTTGGGGTTTAGGCTGTTTTATTACTTTTTTGGTACAGTAAGGTGCAAGGAATTATGGTATATTTGCTTTTTTACACATTGCACACACAAACAAATATATTCTTGGGTGCATGTAAGGTTTGTCATATAAAGTTAAAAGTCACCCATGATGCTGTCTGTCTGTACACAGCATGCATTACGCCAGATTGGTATATTTTTCACAAAACACATTGTATTCTGTTTTAGTAAAAGGACATTCACAGTATAATATCGAACCATTGTATGCCATAGTTCTGAAATCTGTCTCTCTGCTAATATTGAGCACTCTAGCGAGGATTAAGTCTCATGTAGGCCAGTCTACTCATGTTATGTACTCGAGTATTGAATCACAGCACATGAGAAAGTGATTCTCTACATTGGTACATCAGCAGGTTCATGAGCATGTAAACATGGTTTGATTGACAGGGACATCAGCTGCAGAATGACTTGGCACCTTTGGCTAGAAAAATCTTCTCAGCATCAAGGATGTTTTACAGCCCCAGTGAGCTGGTGTAATCCTTCCTTTGCTCTTCTGGGAGATGTTATGCGTAATTGAACTGACATGTACGTTTTTGATGTCATGTTTAAGGAATCTGCTCCAACATTCTCTCTCGCTGTCTTTACAATTCTTTGTAAATAAAAGTAATACACACAAATAAATAATATCTCCTTGGATTAATATTTTTATTTATTGATGTCTTCTAATAGTTATTATTTCAGGTAATAGCTGTCAGTTAATGACTCATGTTAAAAACTATGTATATTACATGAGGTATTTTATAAAAAGGTGTTGGTCATCCTGGAAATGGTCGAGATTCACTGGGGGGACATTTAAAAAAAAAATATTTTTAATTATTCTTTTATACATTCAAAATAAATACAAATTTAAATACATTTTTTAACCACAAATGCAAAAACTGCAACTTTATGTATGTACAAAATGTGCATAGCGTTTGGAGGCTTCTGGATAAAAAGAAAGTTCTCTATATTTTGAGGTGGAACTGATGAAATTTACTCTCTGGACTTTGTCCCACTGTGTTCCCTCACATTTCTACCGGGGGTGTTTTACGGAGTTAATTATTCTAAATCAGATAGTACAAACATGTGGGTGGAAATTTTTAAAGGTACATATAAACAATTCTTAATTCAAAGTGAGTACCTTGATTTTGATAAAAAACATTCAGACTGCCGAACGCCTGGTAAATACTACCACCTGCAGGACTGAAAGAGTAAAGTTTTTGTCTGTGCTCCCTCACTGCTGAAGGTAACCTCAACATGCGGGTTCAAAATAATATAGCAAATATTAATTAATGATAAAGAGAAATTAATAATAATAAAAAAACCCGCTAATATTAACCGGTACCTTTTCATTAACATTTAAATTTAAACGAAGACAGAAGTGTTTAAAATAGTTCTATGTTAATGAACAAGCATTACAGTCTCCGGGGAGACGCTGCAGTCACAGATGCTGCAATCGAGAACTGCTCCAGTAGCAGCAAAAAGCCACGATTAATAATAACAACAACCGGAAGCTTCCAAATAAACCAGTCCATCTATAACTTATGGTTTGCCTATGTATTTTTTTGTAACTGTATCGTTATTTAGGTTAAGATAAAATGTAGAAAACATGCATCCACATTAAGTGTCAATTAATTAACAAAGAATGCGTTGCTGTAAAGTCAAACAAATCTATATGGATTATATTTGGCCTATCAATAAATGTACAATAGGCCCACAAAAACACCATAAAAATTAAAGTCACGTTTTCTTGAAAGATGCAAATCCATGGTTTTATTATAGTAATGATTATTTTTAATAGTAATGTTAATACTGTAGTAACCATATATGTTTATGATAACAAAACCATGGTTAATTTGAGTAAAATACATTAAAACACAATAACATAATAAATGACAGTAACAACATTCAAATTTCATGTTGCGTTCCTACTCCGCCTGTAACGTTATTTTTTTCTCTTATCATCTCCATTAAAAACAGCGTGGAAATTCAGCCGAATGACTTTTATTGTGAAATGCTGCCCAGTTGACGTCGGAATCGTGGCATGTGATTGCAGTGTCGCGCTTCATTGCCCCTGCTGGATTGTTAGATTGATCAGGGTTGTTTTCATCGGGACACTCACAACAAGGTTCAAATATCAAACACATTTAATGACAGCAATCCAAAGCGCTGGGGCTTTATCAGGGGGGACCCGGAGCCTTAATGTCGCCACGCATCTAACCCTCTGTTGTTTTGATTTTAAACAACAGTTTCAGATCTGTATAAAGGCGAATGTTGACGGTGTGTTGTTGTGGTTCGCGATGTATTGCTGATTTTTTTAAAGAGAGGCTCGCAGCCTCTTCGCGTAAAATATAGATGCATGAATCGTTTGCGAGTTTTTCGCCAATCGTTGAATCAACACAATAGCGTTAGCTGGCCTGGACAAAATGAGCAGAAAACAGCATCATTTTAAAGGAGCAGAGGTCAGCTGCTGTGTGAAATACTTCTTATTTGGATTCAACATCATCTTTTGGGTAAGTTCTGTCTTGTCAATTTAATTTGCTTTATTGCTGCTGCCTTTATAATATACTCATTGTGTTTTCAATGATCTGAACAACTCCGAATTGCAAAACAAGTTCAACAGGATAGACAATTGCCTGTTCATCTCACAACATGTTACGTGAATAGATTTGTATTTGGTTTGATGTGTCGTTACACATTCTTCTCTATGGAAATCATCTCTTCTATGCATGGGAATCTTCTCTTTTTCTGTATGGAAATGATCTCTTTTTCATGAAGTCGAATAGACATTCAAATGCTCATTTAGGTTGAAGACTACCTGCTTCCATCGGGATTTGATCACAATGGTATTGTTGGATCTCATTACTGTAACTTATCTTGCCAATTACATCCCATTCAGAAGTGAGTGGAAAGAGTAAATAGCTTTATTCTTGCATGAGGGATCTTGGCTTAACAGCACATCACCATATATCACCATTAAGCTTTTTTCCTTTTATGCATTGAAATTGATGTATTTATTTCTGCCTTTTTGCATCAAACTTGCTTTTCCCAGTTTTCGAAGTGATTTGGAACTAAACTGAGTCTATCAGTGATGTTAACTGTAAAGAGAAAAGTAAATTTCCTGTATAATGGACATATTCTTTATCTATTCATCTACCCATATGGAGTATAATTGTTTTATTTTTGTTATAGACTCATATAACATATAACTGACTCAGTTGATGAATTCCGCAAGAGAATCTTGCTTGTATTAAGTGTTGTTTTAATCTCAGTATAATAAACACTGATGTTTCTTCATTACATCATTGTGATGATGAACCCATCACGTTGTTCAGTTCCACTGTGGTTTGTACGTATGACAGTGAGGGATCGTGAGATTACAGGAAACACTTGGACCGGGAATCATCAGTGAGTAAGTAGCGCCGAGTAGTGCCGTGGTGAACTCATAGCCTGAGGCATGTTTCTAGTAAGCTTATTGATG
The DNA here is from genome assembly GCF_024868665.1 of Triplophysa rosa. Classification (NCBI taxonomy): domain Eukaryota; kingdom Metazoa; phylum Chordata; class Actinopteri; order Cypriniformes; family Nemacheilidae; genus Triplophysa; species Triplophysa rosa. The sequence goes on from NC_079902.1 coordinate 19,381,447, forward strand.
TCATAAATATTGGCCTGGTTTCTTTTCGGTGGTTCATGTTGAATGGCATTTTGAAAATCTCTTTGTCGGGCGTGTTGGTAATCGGTCCCCTCATGCATTGATGTTGTCCCATCTGAAATGTTAGCCGTGCATAATGATCCGCTGCACTCTGTTACAGCAGACATTCATAATGCCATTGTGACCACATTATAGACAGCCTGCTTTGTCGAGTTGAAACTTAGACCGTATTGACCAGAATAACTCCTGAAACTCCTGGAATCTGGAAGTCAACCCCAGTTTTTCAGGTTCGAATTTAGTCAAAGTGGCACCTCTGAATCATCCAAATTGACTCGTTTCAGTTGACTCAAATGAATAAAATAATCCTCATATTCTTTTTTTAAACTGGGTAGAGTTTGTCTGTCTGTTGCTAGGGTGTGCTGGCTGGTTGCATACCACCATGTCAAAAGAGGGCACCCCCAAGTGTGTTCCAAACTTTATTATTGTGAATGTTACATTGTGCAGTAATTGCATGCCTCACTTTTAAAGGGAAAATTCACACAAAAATACTGTCATTTTTTCACCTTCATGTCATGCAAAACCAGTATAAGAATCTTACTTCTACGGAACACAAAAGAAGATATTTTGAGAAATGTTTCAATGGTTTTGTGTCTGTGCAATTGAAGTCAATGGGGCCAGTGTTGTTTGGTTACCAACATTCTTCAAAATATCTTTTTTTGTGTGTTCAGCAGAAGAAAGAAAGTCATACAGGTTTAGAAAGACATGAGGCTGAGTAAATGAGCTTTTATTTTTGGATGAACTATCCCTTTAAGTGCTCACTCAAACTAACCATGCTTTTACTACAATAATCATAGTCGAACTACAGTATGTAGTAAAATCATAGTTACCACAAATTAACCATTGTATTTCTACAGTAACCATACTTTAACCATAATGTTTGTTGTAAAACTATACTAGTAGCGCATGTTAACCAGTTCAACCAAAAAACTGCACTACACTTTTACTATAATAAAGCCACGGTTCATTTTCTTAAGGTCCGTGTCACTGGTTTAGTTTCACACTATTACTCAAAGGCTTTTAACCCTCAGATGATTCATAGTAATAGTGATGCTTGCTTTAATTAACTGAGGCCTGATGTCTTCACGTCCCCCTACAGTCATATTGTCCCCCCCACCTTGTTTGAAAACCTTCTTTTGTCTCTTGACTCCTTTGTCTTTGCAGACGGTTTGACCCCTCCGTGCCCGTTCTGCGTAATGCCCATCTGATTGGTTTAAAGTGGAGACAGCATGAATTAGCAGAAACCTACCTGATCCCCACAGACCACATCATTCAGCTCAGGAGCTTGAGTGTGGATGAGGCTGATGGCCTGTAATTACAGCTGTCTCGCTTTCTAACCAGAGTCTGATATCTACCCGAGAGGCTATGCAGGGACATCCTGACATTCCCACCATTCAGGCCGCCCCCCTCCACCCCAGCAGCCTTTAATTTCTCCTCGACAAACTCTCCTCCTCCTCTCCTTTCGAGCCGTTGTCCACTGTCGGGGCTCCTCGCGCCCTCTCTGTCTCATATTCAAATGAAGATGTTTTGGGGTGTGGGAATGGCGTGCGTGAGAGGGGTCTCGCTGCTTCCCACAGCGTCCGAGAGGCCCGAGAATGAGCTGAGGTCTTGTGTCTCTCATTGAACCCCATTCAGCTTCGGTTGACGGCTATTGTCGCGCACGCTGCCCCCCATACAACAAAACCATTTGACTGCTGTGTTTGTTTGCACGCTCGGTGTGCGTGTGGCGAGTGCAGATTTTTAACAAAAGATGCAAATTTGTGAAGTTGGCAGCGTGCAGGGGGAGAGTGTTTTTGTGTGCTGTTCTATCCTTGCATGAGCTCGTGTTTGTGCGTGTTTTTGTGTGTTTTTCCTCTTCGTATCCTCCAGGTTCATGTGGCAGATGGGAACCACATGTCTGTTCCCCCCTTCCTCTGTTCCTCTGCGAGGGAGTTTATTTCCATGCCATTTCCCAGCAGGCACCGTTCTCACTTACACACACGCCCCACATTGACTCATTTTCACTCAAACGCGGATGAATCAACCCAGAGACTCACGCTGTTCCATCAATTATTAAAAACCACTCCTAATGCGCTGATATTGAGCCTCGGCTGACATTAGCATTGATGACATAAAGCATGCTGTCGTTGTTCATTGTTTTAAAGGGATACTTCACCCAAAAATACAAATTCTGTCATACTCAACCTCAAGTAGTTTCGAACCTGTATACTAGGGGTGTCCCCGACTAAGGATTTACATAGTCGATTCAGAAATGTCTTGCCTATAGTCAACTGATGGTCGAATCACGTGTGTGTGTGTGTGTGTGTGTGTGTGTGTGTGTGTGTGTGTGTGTGTGTGTGTGCGCGCGTGTGCGACACCAGGTGGTTAAGGGTACAGAGCAAAGTGCAGCGCAACATTGATGCACCAGAAAACGATCAAACATTAATTTACAGAATTTGTTTATAACAGAATATACCGAAATAAGCCAGAATCAAGTCACAATGTGCAAAATAAATGTGTTTAGGCAAAATGTCTGAAATGCAGGGGAACATGTATTCAAAACACAAGCCACAAATATTAAAATTAATGGACATTTTCCTTAAACATCACGTAACTATGCTGTGCGACTTGCTAGACCATATCTCACCTCAAAACTATTTTTAAAACTACTAGTAGATAATAATGAATCATTTTTTACAAACGTGAATACAGCACGTTCATTACCAATGAACCACCATGAAGTTACTTTATTAACAGCTTGTAAAGGAGGAAAGCATCTTACCACTTAAACAGTCAAAAAGTCTCTTTCTCCGTCCTCCTGACACGCGCGCTTGCTTTCAGTGCAGAGAATGACAATTTACGGAAGTCTGCGCCGTGCTTGCTATATGCGGCGTTTTTGGTTATATTACTTTATTATTTTTTTGCATCATGCGGCGCAAAGTTCAGTTTAAGTAACAAACCACGTGCATTTACAGACAAAGTGTTAATTCATATTTATATGCCCAAACATTCAGTACGTAACAAATGTTTGGAAACGGTGTACACATTCATTTGCGAGTCATCGTGCTGCTTTTCTATACCGGTCTCACAGCACAGAAGACGCGGTCCTGCGCTGGGTCATAGCCAGACCTCGCGCTCATATGCGCCAGGGGTTTCGGGACCCAACCCTAAAATATCCCATTTCTTTACGTCATAAAAAATATTTTTGATGGCGCAGTATGTGTGCCCGTCTGCTACGCCACTGCCCATTTAACCAAAATGGCATGATCCCCATTGCATAACACCTCTGCGAAGATTCGACTGTGAGATTGGTAATCGAATCAGGCTCCTCCTATAGAAGCATCGAATCTTCGACTATTCGGAGTCAACCCCTACTTACTGTATACATTTCTTTGTTCTGTTGAACACAAAGAAAGATATTTAGAAGAATGTTAGCAACTGAAATTTCTGGGGTAGTCAAAAAAGGGCAGTCAAAGGTACCCCAGAACTGTTTGTTCTTCTTCTTTTGTGTTTAATAGAACAAAGGAAAATATTAAAAAAATTCTACTATGGTAGTCAATGGTGCCCCAGAAATGTCAGTTGCTAACATTCTTCTAAATATCTTTCTTTGTGTTCAACCAAACAAAGAAATCTATACAGGTTTGGGACAACTTGAGGATGAGTAAATCATGACAGAATTTTCATTTTGGGTTGGACTAACCCTTTAATATATTCTAAGGCTTATGTTGTCAGGGAGTGTTGCAGATTTGTCCCTGAGATGGAGTGTAGAAAATCACAAGATACCTCCCTTGTCTTGGAAACTATGAACTATAGTAGTCAACATTTCCATAAGCCTGTCCAGAGGAAGATCTTTTAGAACCAATCTAGAACCAAAATCAACAATAAATTTTCACGTTTTCCTAAAGGAATTGTTATTGTTTATTGCACAAATCTTACTGTGTTGATGCTGAATTGTTTGGGTGGTTGCCAGAGCGTTGTTATTTGGTTGCTAGGCAGTTTTGGGTATTTGCCTAATAGCACAAGATGAAAGAGCATATCCCCTCATCTCTGTGGTATTCTGGTTCCTATATATAGCGAAAGTCAATCTTTTAAAATAAGTCTAAGCACATTTTTCGACACATTTTGTCATCCACCAGAAGATAAAATCTGAAATCAGTAAGAGCTCTCCTCAACAAACCTGCATCATTCATGTCTTTAGCACTGTAGCAGGCGTGGAAGGACAGCTGTGCCTGTTCGCACCAAATAAAATAGGACTTTTCTTAAATAAAAGATTATTTTCATACTCCGTTTAGAAGATTATATATAAAACTTTGGTAACACTTTAGTATAGGGGGCAATTCTCACTATTAACTAGTTGCTTATTAGCATGCCTATTATTAGCATATTGGCTGTTTATTAGTACTTATAAAGCACATATTCAACATGACCATATTCTACTTCCTTAATCCTACCCAATACCTAAACCTAACAACTACCTTACTAAGCAACAAACTAGGAGTTTACAGAGGCAAAAGTCCTAGTTAATGGTTTATTAATACCGAGAATTGGACCTTAAAATAAAGTGTGACCAAAACTTTATAATTGTAGTTGTTATTATCATCTGTGTTGTGATCTTTAAAGGGATAATTCACCCAAAATGTCAAATTCTGTCATTTATTATTCACCCTCATGTCGTTCAAAACCTGTAAACCTGACTCTTTTTACCTGTGGAACACAATAGAAGATATTTGATGTGGTGTTGTTTGGTTATCAACGTTCTTCAAAATATCTCTTTTAGTGTTCTGCAGAAGAAAGTCACACAGGCTTGGAATGACACGAGAATGAGTAAATTAAACTCATTTTTTAAAAAGTATTTTTTACTTTTGAGGATAGCCTTTAAGTTTAATATTTCTGTTTAAGGATTTGCTCAAGTCTCTAACCTAATATATGTGCAGTAAACGTAAATCCAGAACGCTAGTCAGAGTTTCCGAATGACGTGCTTCCATGCAACAGTTCTTGAATAAAATAAAGATAAAGATGTCAGAAGGCGCACGAAAAGCATTTCAACAGCAAAAGCTGTTCTTATTGAAGTAACAGCTGGTGGAAAAAGTGCTTCTGCTTACTGTCAGAGAGTCGAGAGTTTAAGCCAAGAGTGTATTTGGCCGGCACTTGCCATAATACAGAGATACTGTAAGTATAATCATCTCGCTTTCTATGATAGCTCATATAGATCTATGATTGTCTCTGATTGGCCAGAATAGATATGATATACACACAGCTGGGACAACACTCCCCACACAACACGGATCAAGAACCAAAACGATGGAGGACATAGGCCCAAGTCTTCATGATGGGGTTCAGGGATTCTGCACTGCTGTATTGAGTGTGTTCAGTGGATCACTGGTTTAGCTCTGTCACCACCGTCCAATAGGATTAATGGAGACCACAGGGAAATGGGATTATGGGATTTGTGGCTGTTACTCGACCTCCGACTCTCACCTTCTTTCTCTTATGTTCTCTTTTATGTTCTTCATGCCGTAGGCACTGTAACACACACAAACACGCACCTCTCAGATCACTGGTGTTGGACGCTTGTGTAGTTGTACTTTACAAGTTAAAGCAAAAAGGTCAGCGAGTAAAACGCAATAATGTTGAGTGAGGTATCGGACTAAATCTGATATCTGCTTTGGTCTAGTCTAGTAGTTCGGGTGCTAAAGTAGGAGATGGAGGTTTGAATCTGACCTGGGTCATGTACCGATTTTATTCCTCTCGTCTATATAGTTTGTGTTGGATTTTAACACGATGTGATATGATATGTACACTATGGCTTTATAAAGGCGCTTCACGATTCCATTGAAAAAACATTTTTCTTATCTTAACATAAGAAAAACCGTTCTGTTTCACAAAAGGTTGTTTAAAAAGATTCTTCAGACTATAAATAAGAAGTAAATGGTTCTTGTACGAACTTTTACGCGAATCATTCTTTGGGGAACCAAAAAGGGTTCTTTTATAAGTAACCATTAAAAAAGTATTTTATAGTATATACGATACAATAAGTTATGATACGATGAGGTATTCTAGTTGATATGATACTTTATAAGCTGTTTGTGGAACAGACAAAAATTGCTGTAAAATGAAAATCAATGATTCCATTAATGTTTTTTTTTTTTAACATTTTAACTTTATTTTATAGACGTTTTGATTAGACACACGCACCTGTCGCGAAGTTAACGTCCAGTCTGTGTTTGGTTGTAATATAACTATTTAAAATATATATTTAATTAATATTAATATTTAGTTGTACTTGTATATTAATTGTATTAAATTAAAACTACTCCGTTATTGATTCTTCGCGGAGGTCTACCGGAAGTAATAACGTTTGTTTATGTTGTTGCCGCTGAAGAAGTCAATACAGTCAAGTAATGTTTAAAATAGTGATAAAGAATTATTAATGATACCTCAGTTTTATACCTATGAAAAATGACAGCAGTTTCTATGATGTTTTTTGTGCGTGGGTTTGTCAAAAAAGGGTTAAGGTTGGAGAATTCGCTTCGTCTCCGAGTCCGACTTTTCACAGACTTATTACTGGATAGACATTCCAAATCATAAAAAATACAGTAATCCTCTAATGCAAAAAAAACCCCTGGTTCCTGTAAGCAGTTGTAGCAACACATCCAAGTCATTTCTCTCATTCAGGTAAAAACAAGTCTTGGCTCCCTCACAGATTACGCCAAAGATCTCCACTTTCCGGATCTTTGACTGAAACTGCGCCAAGATACTTTTTCTCAGGTTGCCGTCAGATAAAGCAGTGCTGTCTGCACAGCGCAAACCTCGAGCAGGAATGAATTGTGTAAGTGGCTTAAATGTGATGGATTCTGTTTTGTTCTTGTGTGTTGCAGTTGCTGGGTGCCGCATTCCTCGCTATTGGACTTTGGGCATGGGCAGAAAAGGCAAGTATACAGAGGAACACGAGGGTGCTTCAAATTCTTCATTTCGTTATCCACGAGGTTGCCCAAGCAACAATCTTAAGACACAAATAGTGGCGTGGACAACAGCACTATTTACCAGTAAAACTTACCCACAATTCCCCCCGTTATCTCATTCAGACTGCCAGTTTAAGCAGCATAATTAATATCTGTTGGGCTTCACATTTTATTCTGCTGAAAGTGAAGTAAGATTCTTTTTTGCCTGCAACAGATTAAACGCTGTTCGGAGGCTCCCCATGATGCCTTTTCCCCTCTTTGATGTCTGTGCTTTCCTCGTAAAAACCCTTCAACCGTGACACATGAGAGCATATGGGTGGAGTGCTTTATTTTCCCAGCAGTTTAATGTCACTGTTATGTTTTCTTTTTGCGACACGCCTGTAACAGTAACCTAAAAAGGTTTGGGTTTATCATGTCTCTGATTTGTCGTTCCTCTCCGAAGGTCAGCCTCGCTGTTATGCATTCATGCGCGAAAGGTGAACGTAATTTATTCACACTAATTCGAAGTGACTTAATGAATGTAAAAGTCAATTGGCTGATAAATATGGTGGAAATTGCTCATATTGGGTGGTTGATTGCTCTGACACTTGTAGACCATATGGCACTTTGTATTAATGTCATCCAATTAGGGAACACCTTGGCGACACCATGTAAATAATTAACAACGTGGTTCATTTCTAATTCGGCTAAATGTTAATCGCTGAAAAAAGCATTTGGAGTTAAAGTGGGGTTTTATTTAATTTCATGCAAATTATGTTCTTTTTAAATAAACGTCAGGAAGAATAAAATGGACGAGTAAAAACACACAAAACGAAATTCTGTATATATTCAGTGTCAGCGTGCCTTTCGTTCTGAGGTCACACTAAGATTTTACCCTTGTGTACAGAGCCAAACTTGGAAAGTACGGATCCCTGTGGAGATTTGTCCAAACAAATCCGACGGCTTGGCAGGTGGTAAAGGATTTTAGGGTCACGCTATAAACTCACAGCAATTCTGTCTGATGTGTCTGGCCCACAGGGAGTGCTGTCAAACATTTCCTCCATCACAGATCTGGGCGGTTTCGACCCTGTATGGCTCTTCATCGTGGTAGGGGGGGTAATGTTCATCCTAGGATTTGCCGGATGCATCGGCGCGCTCCGGGAAAACACGTTCCTGCTCAAATTTGTGAGTTTCACACTTAAAAAAAAATAGTTGAGTCAACTTAAAATAATAAGGCAACCTATCACAAGCACGTTTTTGAGTTAACTCAACAAACAGAAACTGAAGTTCACCCAACTTAAAAAATAATGTTGAAGTCATTAGTTGTAACAACAAAGTCAAGTTTACCTAATGAACAACAAAACAAAATATTGTTTGTTGCCTGAACATAAATATAGAATATAGATTGGTTATTTAAAAATAAACAAAAGTATTTGTCTTTTACTACAATTGTACATGATTTCTGCCCCAGACAGACCAAAACTTTGATCAAATAACTGTTTGAACAGTTGTGGCATTGTGTCATGCACTTACACCTCAACATTGAACTCACAAACCTCAACCATAGTAACTATCAAAAACCATCATTCATTAAAAAACTCTAAACACAACAGATAACTAACAGTAACAACATTATTAAAGCATAAATGAAGCCAGCAAGAACTAAAACACTAATCTTTAAAAGAAAAACAAATAAGACAGAATTGAACATGCTGCAATGCATCTTGGGAACTTTCAAACTCTAGCAATATTGTGTGTTCAGAATGCACTGTTTTGTAAGTTGGGCAAGCTTTCTGATGCATTTTGGCCCAAAACTTGAGAATCTAAGTCCAGTCAGCAAAATTATGTTTGTTAGAAACATGTTTAGTCTGATTTTGTTTAGTATATGCAAAACAATAATTTGACTCCTTTAACTAAAAATTCTATGTTCAAGTTACTTATTTATCTTTGTAGGGAGAACATTTTGCAAGTTGGATTTTTTACAGTGCACCATTGTGCCCGAAACGACCTGTTTGGTTCCAACTTTTACGCTTTTTTCCGTTTCATCCATTTCAAGGTTTATTAGTTCCCAAATATAAGAATTGAATTTAAATTAATTTGGTATTACACAAAAAGTATTGTGATACCTCCACAAAGCACAGCTCCTCTAAAGAGTAACCCGATAGCAACACAACATAATACGTTTGGAATAAGGTCAGGGATATTTAGCAGGATGAATGGGGTAATCTGATTCTAATTTCACTGTCTCTGTGTGTGTTTTCTCCTCTAGTTCTCAGTGTTTCTGGGGCTCATCTTTTTCCTAGAGCTCACAGCTGGCATTTTAGCGTTTGTGTTTAAAGACTGGATCAAAGACCAGCTGAACTTCTTCATCAACAACAATGTTAAAGCCTATAGGGATGACATTGATCTCCAGAACCTCATTGACTTCGCTCAAGAATACGTGAGTCAGCATCAGGCTCTCTCATTTTCTGCTGTGATGGGGTACACCGTGTACTGTATTATGTTTAGTTCTACAGTTTGAATATGGACATGAGATGCCTTTTTTGTCATATCTGGCTGCAGGCATTTTTATTATACCTCAGGATTGTATTTTTCTTAATTTCAGACTTGGAAACCTTAATGGTTTATTTTATTACTGAATATATTATCATTTAAAATAACACAAACAGTTAACATTACAATAATACATTTTATTTTTACCCACATTTCTTCTGTCACCATGTTGTGGCAACATTTCTACCACGACAGACAATTTTATAAATAGGTACAATAAAGCTCTATTAAATTTTTACAAACATGTTCTCGGTTACCATGGAAACTGCAGTATCAGGGAAGCGTATTCTTAAAAGGGAACATGAACCATGATATGTGAAGGATTTTTTTTGTCATCTCATGTAACCTTTTTTCTAGGGCTGTCAAACGATTAATCGCGATTAATCGCATCCAGAATAAAAGTCTGTGTTTACATAACGCATGTCTGTACTGTGCATATTAATTTAGTGCTTATAAACACATACATGTACACAACATGTATATATTTAGAAAATGCTTCCATGTATTTATTTATATTTGCGAATAATTTAAATTATATGTAAATGTTTATTCATATTAAAATTATATATTTTTCTTAAATAAATGCGTATGTTTTTATAAATATAAAATTAAAATGCACAGTACACAGACATACATTATGTTAACCCAAACTTTTATTCTGGATGTGATTAATCGTGATTAATCGTTTGACAGCCCTACTTTTTTCTATTTGCATCACAATAAAGTAAAAAAATACATTTACATTTAGTCATTTAGCAGACGCCTTTTATCCAAAGCGACTTACAGAGAGTTCAGGGAGCAATAAGCGATATGTCATACAGGAGCAATAATACAATAGTTGCTAATACAAAGTTACTAGTTTCAATATTAATGTTATTTAACAAAATAAATGTTATTTATATAGCACTTTTCACAATTTCATTAATAAGGTAAAAAGTGTAAAAATATTAATTGTGTTTATTTCACGCACAAAAGCATTAATCATGGCAAGTCAAAGTGTCCACAATTTTATTCCAAAAACGTTTAAAATGTCATTTCCACCGCATAATGTTATTTAAAAGAAATGATACACAACTTAGGGTGAGGTTCAGAAAAATTACACATTTTTTTAGTGATGCTTAGATTAGTGAGAATGCAAACAGCGTATTTTAAGTGCATTTTATACTTTGTCATTTTGTTTAAAAGTTCCTGTACTTTAGGAAATATCCCCTTGTTTATCACAATTTCAATAAAAAAAGTATTTTTTATATATTGTGAATGACAGCTGTGAGGATGTTAAGATGATGATAATGTTACTCATGTTGTCGTGTATCACATCAGTGGTCGTGCTGTGGTGCACATGGGCCGAACGACTGGAACATGAACATCTATTTCAACTGCACCGACTTAAACCCCAGCCGGGAGAAATGTGGCGTTCCTTTTTCCTGTTGCGTCAAAGACCCTGCGGTGAGTGAGTCACTGCACCTGTTTAACACATGCTCTTTGCTCCTGTTTCAGCACTTTCACACTTTACCCTCCAGGCTTCTTGTTTTTTTGTTCTTGACAGGTTTCAAATTAGCCGAACATATATTAAATACATTCATAAGGTTATTAAAAGACCTAATGTGTTCTAGAGAAAACTGAATGAAAATCAAATGTATCTTGGGGGTGTGTGTGGCACAATGGTACATTTTTATATCATAAAGATTCAGGGTTGTTCTAAGTAACTATAAGTGTCCTTCAAACTAAAATGCTCCTTTGGTCTCTCTAGGAGGATGTCCTGAATACACAGTGCGGCTATGATGTCCGGCTTCAAGGGGTGAGTCTTTTATTCGTAGGCAGATTGTCCATACATCCGCTACATATTCTTCATGTGGAGAAAGGCTTGCATGAATCATGTCGAGAAAGAAAAGGCAGTGTTCAGAATACCCTCAGCAGGGAACACAGAAGGGTTGAGAGACTTTCTGAGAGCTTGTCCTCTTGTTCTGCTCCTTAACAGTTTAAGCCTTTAAAAGTGATAATTAGCTTCTAGTTTTAGCCACTGGAAATAGTGGAGCTCTGTAATTGTTCAGTCAGCGGGTTCTGCCAGCCCTGTGTTTCTCAGTATGGGTGGAGTGATACTGTGCCATTGAGAGACAGTGGTGAACCGTGGGTGCAGAGAACTGCTTCTGTATCCATGGATACACACAGTCGCGGTTCAACTTTAGATCTAATCTGGTTTTATTTCAATTGTTATACGTAAATAGTTACACTATAATAAGGTTTTATATGTTAACACGAGTTAATGCATTAGCTAAAATGAACTAACTAAAAACAATACTTCTACCCGTTAGTCCTATGTGTAATTTTTGGAGGATCTATTGACAGAAATGCAAAATACACTGAACAAAATTATAAACGCTTTTGTTTTTGCCCCCATTTTTCAAGAGCTGAACTCAAAGATCTAAGACTTTTTCTATGTGCACAAAAGGCCTATTTCTCTCAAATACTGTTCACAAATCTGTCTAAATCTGTGTTAGTGAGCACTTCTCCTTTGCCGAGATAATCCATCCACCTCACAGGTGTGGCATATAAATTATTAGACAGCATGATTATTGCACAGGTCTGCCTTAGGCTGGCCACAATAAAAGGCCACTCTAAAATGTGCAGTTTTACTGTATTGGGGGGTCCGGGGGGTCCGAAAACCAGTCAGTATCTGGTGTGACCACCATTTGCCTCACGCAGTGCAACACATCTCCTTCGCATAGAGTTGATCAGGTTGTTGATTGTGGCCTGTGGAATGTTGGTCCACTCCTCTTCAATGACTGGGTTAGGGTTAGGGTTATGGCTCACCCACACGACGCCATACACGCTGTCTGCCATCTGCCCTGTACAGTGAAAACCGGGATTCATCCTTAAAGAAAACACCTCTCCAAAGTGCCAGACGCCACCGAATGTGAGCATTTGCCCACTCAAGTCGGTTACGACGAAGAACTACAGTCAGGTCGAGACCCCCATGAGGACGACAGAGGTGGATTTAGTGATTTGGGGGCCCTAGGCAAATCCATGTATGGGGGCCCCAACTATGCACCATTTTACTTTACTGCAAACCTTATTTTTCTTCCTCCTCAAAGCACACAACTTTTCACCCCCAGTCAAAGTGACAGGGGAAAACTAAGCTTAATAAACACAGATACTGACTAATTAAAAAATATATAATAATGAATTCCCAAATGAAAAACATGGGATAAGTGTCTTAACAAAACACTTATATTAAAGTTCTAAAAAAATTTGATGAAATGAAAACTAAAAAGTTATATACAGTAAAGCATTAAATTTATTCAATCAAACAGAAAAGTTGAACATTTTAATATAAGCCTTTTTTATAAGACTTTTTAGCCCATAAGTAACCAGTCTAACTAAATGAGCAAAGCTCATTCACACCCTACGTTCTCTTGTAGTTCACTGAGCTTTGAACGATTCACTGATCTCTTACATTCTGTGTAAACGAATTGGTTCAAAGGAGTCATTTGTTTGCGAGTCGTTCTGATCGCAATGTGCATTCATACTGGCGAACTCGCTGTGTACAGAATAACGCTGATTCAACGAGCCAACTTCACAGCTAAAAACATTATAATGATGTACAGCAAGTTAATTTAGGAAATCTTTTCAAGAAATTCAAGAAAATGTAAATTGAACGTAAAACTCCTGAACAGCCGTGAAACACAGCCGCGTAATACAGCTCCTAATATAGCTCTTTTACTGAACTCTTCAGCATCTCACTGCTGGTAACGAAACAGCGCCTCCATTGTTTCGTAACTGCAGTTACAAATGACAATCTGTTTAATAATGCACGCAGTGTTTTTTGTGAAGACACTCGACATATTTTTGACGAGAGTCTAAGGCGGCACAAAATTTGATTGAAGCGGCCGCCTCCAATTTCTTTATGCAGGAAAAACCCTGATCTGGGATTACTATATACAAAGTGTGACCTTTCATGCATTTAAATGTGACCAAATTTCTGTACTAGTGCGTACAGTATGAATCGTTAGCACTGTACTGACGTTATTACATTTTGTCTTTATGTGCCCATCGGTCAGCGCAGCGGATTCAAACAAACTTTCTACCCTTGAACTGGCCTTCTCCTAAAAGCTCTTTGTTTGACAGATGTTTAGGTGGTCAGTCATTATAACTGTGTTGTCGGTGTTCATGGAGAGATACTTACCGGCGCATTATCATTGCTCGTGGCCGGGAGAGTGCTGCGTCTGGCGGAAGAGAGATGCGCTACTGCTGTAGGAGCAGCGGTGGAGTTTGTGTGGGGAAAAAGCAGAGACTTTGGCAACAATCTTTTGTAAATCGTCTTTTTTCCTCTCCGCTGGTGTAGCTGTGTTTCTTTGTTGTTTTATTTCCCTGCGACTTTTACTTCATTTTGCAGCTAATGTACCACACAATGACACTCGCTGTGGGAAGTTCTACTAATTCCGACGCTGCGTTAACTTTCTCTAGCTGGTGTCGAACTCATCTCGCGCATATACGGTGCTAATGGAATGGTCCACTCTAATCTATAATGGGGGGAGTGCCTTCGTACAGATGTAATAACGTAAAACGTTAACAGGGATATCCCGACTATTTTGATGATTACTTGGGGCTCTACGTGGCTGCTGACATGGCTTATTGGTTAAGTCCACCCCTTCCTTTTGGGGGCCCCTGGTAGCTCGGGGCCCCAGGCGATTGCCTACCTTTGCCTAATGTTAAGTCCGCCCCTGGAGGACGACGAGCATGCAGATGAGCTTCCCTGAGACGGTTTCTGACAGTTTGTGCAGAAATTCTTTGGTTATGCAAACCGATTGTTGCAGCAGCTGTCCGGGTGGTCGGGGGTTGTGAGGCCGGTTGGATGTACTGCCAAATTCTCTGAAACGCCTTTGGAGACGGCTTATGGTAGAGAATTGAACATTCAATTCACGGGCAACAGCTCTGGTGGACATTATTGCAGTCAGCATGCCAATTGCACGCTCCCTCAAAACATATGTGGCATTGTGCTGTGTGATAAAACTGCACATTTTAGAGTGGCCTTTTAGAGTGTTCAGTGTAATATACACTATGTCTTCATAGGACGGTGTATAAAGACCTAGCATAATGAAGCGTTATGTTTTTATTACCTTAGAATGAGCTTTTTCTATCTACATACACCACGGGTCCCCTTACATGAATTCACCATGTTGTTTCTACAGTAGCCCTAAACAGACAAACTGCTCTACAGAGAGCGTTTCGTAAATACGTTATTTCCTTAGGCAAAGAAGCGAAAACGTGACAACATATTATTTGTCAGTATCAGCCACCCTAGTGCTTCGAAAGGGAGGGGTGGGCGGTGGAGTGAGCCGTTGGTTGCAGTTCACAACCTCGCCACTTGATGTCGCTAAATTTCAAACACTGGACCTTTAATTTCAGCATTTCTGCAAATGTTAACATTTGTAAATGCACAACAAGCAATTGTATTGGCATTAGCTAACATCAAGAAATGCTGAAAAACTGTATTGATTATTCAACATTATTATTATTCAACATATTCATGTTAGCTGATGCATTTTCTAATGTTAAAAAATACAACCTTATTATAAAGCGTCACCATTTCATTTAAAAGATTGATTGATGTTGTAAACAATGTTGCAATTTCATTTTGAATGTGTGTGAGCTTCTCTGTAACTTTGAGTCACATTGACCTATAGAAACATGGGATTTATCTTGCAGAAAATGAATAGTTAAAAGCTTTCTATTAATGTCATTCTGATTCCAAACCTTGAAGTACTTGAATATTTATTATTATTTGTTTGTACTGTATATAAATGGGCCCTTCTCTGGAATAAATTTAGGAGTTACTAGGGATACAAGCTTCCTGAAGTAGATTGGGTGACAAGATTGCAATAAATCTTCTCATAGTTGGAACTCGGATTGGACATTTTAATGAGATATTACACATTTTCACTGTATTTTTCAACAAACCCTCCGATGTTTGTTCATGTTTCAGAGAGAAGGGGGAAGTGATTTTTATGGACAGCCCTTACGAAAATTAACCATGGTTTCACTACAGTTAAAACGAACAAAAATATGGTTACTGTAGTAAAACCATGGTATACCACAAAATAACCATGGTTTTGATTCAAAAAACATGGTTACTATAGTAAAACCATAGTTTTGACAATAGTAATCAACACACCAAAAACCATGGGTTATTTTCATAAGGGTGGGCACCTACAGCAATGTCTCACAACATAACAATCAAAACAGTCTTTGTCTGGAGTTTGCAATTTCATTTCTTTCTAAATTGCCTATTGTGACTTCCAACTCCAAACACATCACACACAATCAACCAACACCTACTCGAAGAATCATTTTTTAATGCTCCACATTTCTTGGAACTTTGGATAGGACATGGAAGTATAAAAGAATGTCATGCAAAGATCTTAGATAAATAGTCCACCAGCAGTTTTTCGTCATTCATCTCTAAATCCCTCTCACTTCCTACCGGTTTAGAGTTACATTTCCAACATCTTTTGTGTTTTCTTCCCTGAGGGAACGATAGATTCAATGGAGAACATGTTTGCATGGTTCACAATAGCTGGAGTTTGTGGCTTAATCTTTTCTTCGCCTTTAAATGTCACCGTCAAACCCTAAATTACACGAAATTACATCTGCCTTCCCAGAATCCTATAGACAGTAGCTGAAGACATTCTTTTACGGCTGTGTAATACAAACTGGATCTTCTCCTTGTTTGATGATACAGGGCGGGCTGTGTTAAATCCGTGTGACATTTCAGCTGCTAAGCGTAGGAGTGACTAACTCCAGTGTTGCCGGGAGGATATTTGTTCTGGAAAAAGATTAGTGCACAGGTCTTACCAGGTGAAGGCCTAGATGTTTTTCCCGGACTTGTGTAAAGACTAAAGGTCAGCTCGGAGAGATGAGCAGCGTGCCCTGCTCGATGAAGATTTAGTTACTTATTTCAGTTTGACATTTAACAAACAAGTGCTATTTTAAATATTTCAATAGGAGCTGGACCAGCAGAGGTACATTTATACCAAGGGCTGCGTGGGGCAGTTCGAAAAGTGGCTTCAGGACAATCTGATCATTGTGGCTGGGATTTTCGTGGGTATCGCGTTGTTACAGGTGAGCAGAATGCATTCGGGCGGTGAAGCGAAACAGTGACAATGTAGTTATGAATGCACAGTTTTGCTTTTTCTGGAAATTTGAAATGTTTTTTCACGTGAATGTGTGTCACACTGCCACCTTCTGGTTAAACTCCAAAATCACACCAGATTTTTGCATAATTTCTCTGTGGTTTTCTTACATCACAGAAAGTCACTAACAACAAAGTTATAATGTTTATTGTATCTTAACGATATAAAAAACTATCTTCAAAATGTAAGCAAAACAATGCCTTTTTTTTAACTAGCGTTGATTTTAACAACGTTTAAGTAACGTTTAATTAACGTTTTAACTTTTCATTTTGCAGATTTTTGGGATATGTCTGGCTCAGAACCTTGTGAGTGACATCAGAGCGGTGAAAGCTGACTGGTGACCCTTTGCAGGGGACTAGAGGAGACTTCTTGAGATCATGGCAGAGAGCTAAATGCAAAGGAGCACTGTTTACATGCCACAGAGCCGGGACGAGTCTGCCCTCCTAACCCTGTGGACGTTTAATGTAAACTGACTGTACAAAATGGACTCTCCATCTATAATTATTTTCTCTTTGTGGTTTCTTTCATGAAAACAAGCTCTTACAGACGCTTCCCAGGAGGAGTCGAGAAGACGTGCTCAGATCAAGCTGTGATCTCAAAACGCTAGTTCACCGTCTCTTTTTTAATGTTAAGCGGATGATGTTTTCATTGACCTGTGGACGACTTGCATATGGAGAACAATCTAAAACAACCACTGAGACTTCAAACAGAGAAGCCATGAGCTAAACAAAGCCTTACTGCAGCGTGGCTGGGTTCAGCTTTTTACACGGCCTTCTGTCCGTCGGTCATACGAGATGATGGGCAGTCGGACTCTTACCTCTGATTGGCCCTCTGTTGGGCAGGGGCAGCCAATCAGAACGATGTACTTGATAATTACACGTAATGCTTTTTTTTTTTTTTAGTTCTACCACTACTGTTGGGGAGGTGGAGTTTTCTTTGTCTGTACAGCAACGCTTTGGTCGCTTCCCCTCGTTGCTTTTTGGTTGGTTGTAGCAGATTAATCGCTGTCCCAGACTCACTTCACATTGCTAGATTATAATGAAATGCTATAGTGACACGAAACAATGTATTATTATGAATATGATGCTGCTTTAAGTCCTAGAAAATATACATCGCTATACTAACCAACTGAACTTTCTATGGAAATCATTAGAGATGTACATTTCATTTGGGGAAATACACTTAATATCACGTACAAACGCACAGATTGCTTTGCAGAATGACTCATGAGATCAACAGATTTAATCAGTTGCGCATATGATCATAGAGGTGATAGAAAAAGCTTATGGCAGTAACACTGCACATGTTCACCCAACTGGCCTTTAGACATTTTATTCTTCACTCACATTCTCTCTCTCACTCTTGTCTAACTCTCTGCATGCTATCATCCATTAAAAATGCATGATAATGCAGACCTCCTTATACACACGAGCACACACACATGCCCATATGTGTGATTGCCATACCAGTTAGTTTTCACCTTGCCGTGTTAATCGGCTACATTCAGAAAGTCTATAGTATATTGAGCCATGACCCTACAAATAATGTAAAAAAGAATGATGATACACAACAGATGTTCTGTATTTCGAGACTGATCTGATACAGACCTGATTGAAAAGCTCAGTTGTAATCTGTGATATTGTGAAAAGTTAAATGTGAGATTTCTCTTCTGTGGTCTTTCGTGGGAGAGCTGGGTTGGGCGGGTGGTGCCTGCTGACACTTCCTGCCTGTGTATATAAGAAACAAATCTATTATGCAGAGAACACACATTGATGCTTGTTTTTCGTTTTTTTACCCCAAATTATCCTTTGTTGGGCACATTGTTTAACCCCAAATCACAAAAAAGATGAATTTTGTTTGAAGAACATGAAGTCAGTTTAAGGATAGTAAAATGAATGAATGAAAAAATATTTGATAAATATGAACATTCGAGCAATGTATGAGAAGCTGTGCTATATTGAGAATATAATCATGGTTAAAGGGCATTCTAGGGCACAACGTGAAGTAAAATTATGAAATTGAATTTAATTATAAAAGGATTCTTCTGTTAGAGGTTATAGTCCTTGACAAGTTAACAGATCATTGCAACTACAAATAGTGGCTCAGAGAAGAGATTATAGTTGTTTGTGTTTTATAATATGACTATTCATTTTGACCAAGTTAGATATTGATACATCAGAGTAGGTTTGGTTGAAATTAAAATCACTATTCACCATTGAGCACAGAACACCAGAAAAATAATTCAGCAAAATGTCCTAAAATGGCTTCATTTTCATTATGCACATTTATTTGGACTTTGGAATTGTGACCTGGGACCTGTTTTTGTGAGGTTCGGTTAACAATGGGATCATGTTTTTGTCATTCAATTGCCTTTTTTTGTACATATTTGTTTTCCAAACAAAGGACCTTAATGTTCCCTTTGCCAGACCTCTTGCATACCATGAATGTAAAGATCATCTTTCAACTCTATATAATCATATGATTTACCTTTCTAAGTGCAATGGACACACTGAATAACATTAATGTTTGTCGGACAGAAGGCACACAACTGAAAAAGCATAGTTCTGTCTTAGTGTAGTGAATTAGACGTTCCTTGTGCATGCATTGGCAGATTTATTATGAACTGCATTGTGCAGTTTTTGTGTGCTGGTTCATCAAAACAGCTTTGACGATGGATGGTGATAAAACTAGTCAGCCTTTTGTGCTGACCGTGTTCTGTACCAGCTGGTCGTTTTTACATTAGAATCATTTCAGATGTTTCTCTTTAAGCACAGATATATCCGAGTTAAAGCTGTCTACATTTAACAGTTGTACAGAACTTTCCGAGGTTAATTCTGTCTGGATGGTGAACGTTTTGTGATTGGTCAATGCACATCAAAAATTTTTTTTAAGATTACAAGATGTAGTCTTAATCTTTAGCTGAGCACTATGCTTGACATGACACTTGTCACTTTTACACGCTTGGAAATATGAATTGCGAAAGCCTTTAAGATGTTCTTTTGTTTTGTTTACATTCCCTTACTAGTTATCAAAGTGTCTTCACAGAAATCTTTGGATTCTACCTCATCGTGGAGAAATGATTTATATGGCGATTATTACGGGAGTCATAACTCCGGTGCAGCCGTTGTGAACATTAACAGTGATGTAAACCACACTAAGTATCTTTAATACAGAGCCGATCTCAGTTTGATTTTTAGTTGCTGGCTTAAGTATGTTGTGAAGAAGAAATACAGTCACAGAATGCAAAAAAATAAATAAAGTGACTCTTTCTAAGGTTACAGTGTGTTTTTATTATGGATTGTTTGTTAAAGCTATTGTAGTCCTATGATGGACGGCAATATTCCTGGACTCTAGTCTTTGCAAACAAGCAGCTCTCAGCTGTTATCAGATGTCCTGTCAAGTTGAGGACTTGTTTATCGATGTGGCATTTATTATCCATCAACATCACATTAAAATAACCCAACATACCCTCTTAAACTGGAAAATGAATATGGCACTTGTAAACCAAAAGCATTTCTTCAGCTCTTCATTACATGACTGTACTAACCTGACTCACATCGTGAGGGATGTTCTCTCTATAAACCAGTCGTCACAAGATCACACATCGTGTTTGGTAACATCCTAGCAATGCCACTGTTTTCTGTAGTCTTTTTTTAATTTTAATGTTCAGTTTTTGGGGAGCGTACACAAATTGACTTTTCTTGTGGGAGATGGTCTGTTACACTGTAAACTACGTTACATGATATTTCAAGCTTTTCTTTTTCATAATAAAATTGAATTACGACCTTCTGGGTTTTCAGTGTCATTAATCTGCAAAGTCTGTCAAATATATATTACTGAACATGAGTGTCTGGTAGAACAGATGGGCTGTTTCCAGCTGAAATGCTTTAAAATTCAATTTATCAGTTATACATTAATCATAATGTGCTGTTATGTAATGTAATCTCATTTCACACAACGGCCCAGTTTCACAGACAAGGTTTAGCTTAAGCCAGGACTATTTAAGTCGCTTTCATAAAAATGCCTCAGTAAAAAACATTACTGGTGTGCATCAAGAGACAAAGCAATGGCAATGGTATATTTTAAGGTATGTCAGCGCACGTTAATTTCAGTTAAGACCACTCAAACTTTCATTTTAGTCTGGGACTAGTCTTAAGCCTTGTCTGTGAAACCGGGCAAAGGTCATACAAAGTAAATGCAGGACTTGAACACACTTTGATGGCAAGTTTTGGTCTTAAAAAAGTTTTTTTCTAAGTTACAATGGAAGGAATTTAAAAATGCTTGCGTTATTCATCTAAATATGTGAATTAGATTTCAACCTCATAAAATTGTACATTCACCCCAGATTTTTTTTAAAGAAATGTAAAAATTGAATTATGAAATAATGCAAATTTGTATATATAAGATCATTTATACTTTATTTTTTGGCTTTTTGACAACATGTCATTGGAAGTACAGAAGAGTAAAAAAATGACAGCAGGTGTTTACCAGATTTTATTTGCGGCCACTAGATGGCGACAAAGATTGATAATTTGTAACTGCAGCAATTCCCTTAAAGGGATAGTTTATCCAAAAGTGGAAACGCTCTCATCAATTACTCACCCTTAAGTTGTTGCAAACCTTTATACATTTCGTTGTTCTGCTAAACAAAGAAAGATATTTGGAAGAATGTCAGTAGCCTAAAAGATCTCATCCCCCATTGACTCCCATGGTATTTATTTTCCCTACTATAGCAGTAAATAGGGATGAGATCTGCCTGGTTACTGACATTCTTACAAATATCTTTCTTCATGTTTAGCTGAACAAAGAAATTCATACAGGTTTGGAACAATCTGAGGGTGAGTAAATGATGACAGAATTGTCATTTTTGGGTGAACTATCCTTTTAATGCATATTGAGGGATAATTGAATGTATTATCCTGTTGCTGTCTTTCTTTTGTCCAATATTGTGTAATGCTAACACAGCAAAACCAAAATCACTGCATGAGCGCCATTAACCAGATGCTTTAATGTACGTATTCGCTCTTTGACATGAATTCTCTGCGCATGCAGCATTAAATAACATGCACACCATCTGCCAGCTATTATTTGAGATTTTTTTGTGTTTATTTCACTTGTACTTGAATGGGTGATACTTTTTAGTTAGTTGCTAGTGTGCTTAACTGGCTAGTGTGCTTAATGGTCTTTTAAAGTTCTGTATTAAAGGTGCTGTCAATCTGTGCATGCTGCCAATCGGCCCATTGACATTATAAAGACCAAAGCCACAACCGTTTAGATAAACTGCCACAATTGGATACTGCTTATCTTACATGTTCCACCAATTACGAGTTAATCAAATAATGATGAAATATTGAATTCTCATAGAAAGCCCTGTATTTGATATTTTCCAGAGAGGATGTTTCCGATCAAATCAGCAGATTCGAGGTGCATCACAGCGTTACCTGAGGGCAGGCAGATTCCTTGTAGCTTTTCTTTTCCGGCAAGCTTCTGATCTGCTTTCATCTGCCCTGTGCCCTTTCAACATATGACTGAACCCCGACTGGATTACTGAAAGCCTCAAAACTGGTATGTGACATTTCGATGGGATTTCAAGATGTCCCTGGTACAAACTATTGTGCTGGTCTAACCTTAAAAAAAATGATATTGCTCCCTGAAACGACCCGTGTCTCAATTTCACTACGCTGGACATTTTTACAGTGACTCATTCTGAATCCACTTTTATATATTCTCAAAGACACAATGTTATCGATTGCTAGTTTGACTTGCAACTTTTCTTGAAGCCAAGATTTTAGCAGTGATGGCATCTGTATTGGATGAAATTAGGAGCAAATGCTTTTATTTGTTCTGTGTCATCAAAACAGTCTTTTACTCTTACATTTATTGATGTGAAAGTGAGCGTTACGCACCGCAGACATTCAATTCACAAGACTTTTAACGCTTCTTCTGTCTGTTCTCAAAATATGGTTTTATAAGAGCTGCTAGACATTTAATATAGAACATGTCATGTCTAAGTTTTTGGTTCAGTGAAGACAATGTATGGAGACAGACGCAGGAACGCATTTGACAACCTTCATTTGACAGATAAACTGATGAAAATGATGAAACTACAGAAACTTAATTTTTCGCAGAATTACATTTAAATGCATTTGCTTGGATCCTATTTTATTGTGGTGTAATTGACAAACAATAATGGATCAGACCCCTCTTTCTAGATTCACATGTATAATATATCTTAAATCCAGGTGAAAGTCTCAACATCTAAATGAGATTAGGAGCATCAGAGTTTAAAATGTGTTCTTATGCAATGATAGATTATGGCCCGGTTTCACAGACAAGGATTAAGGCTAGTCCCAGACTAAAATGAATGAGTGACCTGTCTTAACTCAATACAACTTGCCCAGAAATATGTTAAAATTTATCAGTGCCATTGTTCTCAAGATGCACACCAGTAATGTATTCTTCTCAAGCATTTTTTAAACATAAAATATCTTAATTCAACTAAGGCATAGTCCTGGTTTAAGCTAAGCCGTGTCTGTGAAACATGGGCCTATATGATTTTAAAGAGATAATGGCGCGAATGGGTGTTTTTCTATGTCTTTGGTGTGTTATAAGTTGCCCATGCATGTATTAGACACGTAAATTGCAAAAATTAAAGTATAACCGGCTGCACCGGACTGGACACCGGCTGCTGTACCGGACTGGATGCCGGCTGCACCGGACTGGAAGCTGGCTGCACCGGACTGGACGCCGGTTGCACCGGACTGGATCCCGGCTGCACCGGGCTGGATGCCGGCGGAGACACTGGCTGCTCCGGACTGGACACCGGCTGCACCAGCTGGGACGCCGGCTGGATCACCGGCTGGGACGCCGGCTGGATCACCGGACTGGATGCCGGCTGCTGCACCGGCTGGGATGCCACTCCATGACGCTTCTCCCTCCTCCTCTGGTCGATCGGGCCCGTGGCCGACTTAGCCAGGCCTGTGGAGGACAGAGGGAGTTCAGGGTCGGAGGAGTCCACAGACGTCATCCCCGAGTCTCTCCTCCCCCACTTGCCACGGGTGCCGCCAGGAGGACCGGGGACCGTGGAGCTCAAGCCAGAGGGTACTGAGTCCCCCCGGGCAGCGGCAGCCAAGACGAGGCCCTCCAGAGCGATCGACCGTGGGGCGGAAGTTCCGAGTGGAACCTCACCCCCGGGATCGTCCCGGTTGGCCACGTACCTGACCATGTCCGCAAACCCTAGGGGAGCCAGCAGCCTCTTCTCCGGCGGTGTGAGGCGAACATGCGCTGGTGAACTCCCGGTTCCCGTAATTCCCCTGACGGAACCCTAGCAGCAAGTGGGCTTGGCTGGTCCATGAGGACGACGCCGTGCCATCCATCGGAGCTGCCTGCTGGGTTCGTTGTGGCTCGTGCATTCTGTCACGATCGTGTGACGTGGCGGAAGAACCCAAGCGCAGGCAGCGGCAATGAAGGGGTAGACTTTAATACAAGACAAAACAAAACACCCACGAGGGGGTAATGAGGACAAGACTAATGTACATATAAACTGAAACCAAAAACTTTCCACGAGGGGAACACAAAACAGCAGGACAAGGATAGACTAAAACTAAACACGACACAACGTCTCAAAAAACAGGTAAGGTAATCCAATGGAGAGCACAACACGTATAACAACACATCAAATACAATGCATGAGCACCAGACAATGAAACATGAGGACTATTTAAAGGGGAATACAAACGAGGGATAATAACACAGGGCAGGTGAGGGTAATGAAACACGGCAGGGAAACAATACAGGAAATGAGAGGGGCGGGGCCAATGACGAGACACGAGAAAGCACATAGAGTGTCAATGGTAAACACCCCATGACTTTCTCACACTAAACATAAGGGATCTGTCACGATCCTGCCACACGACTAGAAAATCATGAACAAGAAGGCAGGACCATGACAGTATACGCAAGTAAGGTGGGCGTACCTGTCAGTACAATTGCTTGGGAACCTGATGTTCCAAATATGGTAAGAAGCGTTACATTTCCGTCACACGCTTGCAGTATTTGACCAATCACTACGCACTGGTTAACTGGCCAATCATAGCACACCTCGCTTTTCAGAGCCATGATCTTTGTAAAAAATCTGCGCGTTTCAGAGAGGCGGGGCAAAGAGGAGATACAAACATGCACGGTATGTGGAAAATACAGCGTTTTTGAACCTTCAATCGTGTATACACATTGCATTATATGGTGGTATATACAGTAGTTGGATATAGCCTACCAAAATAAATGTGTAAAAAACAACAGTTAATTTTGTGTAAAATGTACATTTATTATTAAAATATTTTCACTAACAGAAAGTATTTGTCTGTTTGTATTTGAATATTTGGAGTCTTAAATTGTGTTACTGGCGCGTTTAAAGCAAGGGCGATCAACATTGAAAACTTTGGCGGAAGCTAAGTGTTGCGTTGAGCTCTCGAGGTGGATTGTGGGATCGACAGATGCGGAAGAACGATTCACATGCTCCAAAACTACAGAACGCGCACACGATATATTGTGCGTATCCAGAAACGGGGTGCAGGTGCGACAGAGAATGAAGCGAATCCAGCTAATATATGCCGAATATGATGCACTTTGATGCTTTATGGCAAAAGACATTGGCTAGTTTGATCAACCGCTTATTTTGCATTGTTGATAGCGTTTTGTTGTTATTACACTTGACAAACATAAATACATGAGCTATGTTTGAATGTTATTTAAATTTATTACACGGCTCATCTCAAAACTAATAACACATTTTAATCTGGATGCAGCAAATCCTTTTGACAGTTTTTTTTTGACAATTTAAATATAAATTTGTCTTTTAATAACCTATATGACATTATATTTATAAATGATTAAACCAAATTGCCTGTTAGTGACGTTTGAACATCGTTTCTTACATTAAAACCGAAAGTAAGCGGCTTTTCCCTGCGGAAGGTCGGCATTTGGTAAAAATGAGCTAATAAAATATTTCAAATTCACATTTCATGTGCAGTTTTTTCTCATGTGGGAAGTTGTCATGTAATAAGCGGGATAATGTACAAGCAGCTGGCTGTTATCGCGAAATAAGCCCCTTCAGTCTTTTTTTATGCAAGTTTGCATACCTCTGTCTGAGAACCACTGCTTTAAATGATCCGATTGTCTTTTTATCGTTGTTATGTACAACATTTAGATATTTAAATATCTAAATACGCATGCATTATATTTTTCTTTTATCAGCAATGGTATGGTTTGGGGTTTAGTTTACTACTAAACATGTCTTTTTTTTCCTGTAACATAATGTCAATAAAGAACTAGGTAGTTTGTTAGCAGATTTTTCATTTTAGTAGTTCTAGGAAAATTAACCATGGTTTTATTATAGTAAAAGGGAAGTAACCTTGTGTGCGAATTGCAAATTGCAGTGCAAACACCACTGCTTATTGTGAAACCTAAAGTAGTTATATGGTAAATTTACTCTGGTTTTACTACAAATAAACCAGTATCTGCAGTTAAACTAATGTATGGTTAATTTTCATAAGGGCATGTGAAAATGGCTTTGCATCCTTAAATATTTTATTTCTGTAACTGAACTGATTAAAACAATGTACTGCAATCTAAAGACCCAGAAGTGTGTCTGTTACACCAGCTCGTGAGTCTGTTAAGTGAGACTGTAAATGCTGTCATGCCAGAGAAACTATTGATTTTGTTTTCCGGCCGCATGAGCCACCTTTGCTTAGTTTTCAAAAGCTTCTATTCAGCCATTGATGTCGTCAAACCTGCGTCATTTGACTGCAGAAAGGCGGCCATCACATGGCAGCGCTTAGCTCCTTGCCGTTTCATGTGGTTGCTATGTGAGAAACTCTTTTAGCTCTGTATCCGCCCAGAAGGGGAAAAGCAGAGCGTTTGGATTTTTGGCACTGCTTTATAGCAATCCATCTAAGAAAAGCACAGCAGGTTATATTTAATGCTCTGTTTGGCAAGGCCACTTTTCTGAATGCTAATGAGAAGAACATGCGTGCATGTTTTGACCAATTGAAAGTTTTATCTTTATTCCCTTTGAAAAATGAAATGAGTCACACTTAGTATGTGAGAATGCAAGAAGAAAATTAAACTGGTTACTCTGACACGGGGTGACATTTAAGAGGATACTTAATGTTCTAGTGAGGTAGATGTGCTGGTACGGGGAAGAATCCTTTCATCCTTGCAGGATTTATATGACTAGATAAGATGAGAAAAGGTCTCTCCTATGGAGGGTGGAGAAGATTTTTGAACCATGAAGCATACAATTTCTTTCTCTGGCTCCCTGTGTTGTCCTGCAAATGATCCCCAGTTGATTTGTATCGCCCACACTTTTCACAGTATTCTAGTGTTTTGCTGTCCAAACGTCCCATCCTCCTGTCCCAGGGCTGGTTGAAGTGCAAAATGCCTCCATGCAACGTAAGGTTCTGGCATTTATTGCTCGTAATGGATTTATTGGATGATCGGGTAATTCAATTGGATTTCTAGTGGCTGCCGGGAAGTTTTAATCAATTGAATCAGAGTGACGTTCAATTAATGGGAAGATTAGTTAATGTGATTAAGAGTTTACTGCTCTTAACATATTCTTCAATAGGGCGACGATGCTTCACAGAATGATACAAGAGCCTATTGATGCATAGTTATAATCAAACAATAACTTCCTTAGAAGTTTTAATTTGTAGAAACGCCCATCCAATAAAGCAGAAATTCTCAACTATGTGTTCAGATGTGAGATACAAAACTTAAGCAATTCAAGACATGAATTGACCTTGATTGCTGGAGCTGTATGCGTAATATCTGTTTTATGATCTTTGGTAAACTGAGGGGTTTTGATTCAGCGCTCCCATCAAAAGTTCCCTCTCAGTTAAGTGTTGCTCTCTTGACTTAATTACACCTCTTTTATCATACGCTTTTATTGCCGCTGAAATATTTTCACGTGTAATGTTACGCACGTTGGCTCATTGTTCGCATCTATCACGTTTAATGTTATGTCTGTTTTATATGGATGCCTTTAGCATTACCGCCCTCTAAATTTTTACAGCACACCTGTGAAACAGAATGCAATGTGATTTCACTTATTTATCGGTTCCTCTCTTTTAGCACACTAAAGTGTTCAGCTCTGTTCTGTGCCAACCACTAAAGTAACGTGTTGGGACTATGGTAAAAAAAGTATGAATATACAGTATACTGTATATACATATATGTCACTGCTGTCCTTCTGAAACCTCACATCTTATTTCATGATTTTTATTTTTTTTGTCATAAATAATTATTTTTAGTCACCCTTTATGTTTGTCAGTGAGTTTAGCAAATATCTAATCTAACCAATAAAAAGTATTAAAAAGTGCTTGTCAACAACACAGTATTTAAAGGAGCAATGTGGAGCTTTTAGTGGCATCTGACAGTGATGCCGCAGTCAGACTTGACGTTGAGCATGCAAAATTCGTTCGGACGGTGGTATGAAAATGGGAGGGAGCAATTAAAACATACAAATAAGATCTTACAAATTTTTACCAATAGCCACCTCGTAAAATAGTTACGAATAGAGATTTCTGATTGTTGTTTTGTTATTTTATTATTATTATTTTATTTTCTATTTTATTTTTACATTTTATTGCGTGTAGTTAAAGTGTCCAGCATTGTTTTAGTGCCCTGTGTGATACTGTGATGGTGTTTTGTTTAGATAACACTGTGTACTGTCTGCACATGTTTATTTGGCCATGGCTCACGGTTCACGGTTCACGGAAAGGCCAGTTTTTTTGATAAACGCAAGTTTGGCCGCCCTCACATATTTTTCCTAATTCACCGCAGCAGCTTGTTAACTAATGCACTTCTGTTCTCCAAGTTTTCAAATTAGGCACAATGCCAATCTCATGTACAAGAACATTTTGGCAAATCATTAAATGTCCATGTAAAAACCCTGTTTTGTTCGTTTTTACCAAGATATGCTTTTTACGGTGATGGAGTTGAGCTATTATTGAGGGAACATAATGAAATACTTGGCAATGGGAATCCTGACTAAATGACATCTATATTGGCTTGTTTTTCGACGCTCTCATCTTTTGAATACTTTGAGGAATGCAGTAATAAGGATACAGAGCATCTTGTGACAAATACACATTTAGCCAAGCAAATGAACATCCAGTTGTTTTGATCTGCGGCCGATCTTAGCTGAACTTTAAGTAAGGCATCAGATTGGACCTCGGAAGCTGGAAAGGGTTTTTAAACACCGAAAACGTTCTGCCTGACTGCACCGATTACACGAACTTTCTTCAAAAACATACTAGAAGATGGGAAGTGAGATAGACCTTTGAACAGTGAAAGATTCAAGTTGCAGTGTGGCAATTCAAGATCCAGCCTCATATTTAATCTGCCTTTCATTCTGGAGTCTGTTGATAGTCAACGAGGGGGTGAAAGTGGGTATTATCTTTTTGTACTTCGCCTGACAGTTGGAATCATGGTAAACATCCACATTCAACAGTGTGCTGAGTGCAACGCGCAAGGAGTATCAGCAAACTGTCTAGACAGAAAAATGTACGCGGCATTAATGATACAAAAAAGTTTTGGAGGCACAAGCCTTGAGAAGTATATGCTGTGGGTCAGGAAATCAAATGATGTGCATTTTAACTATTGTAATGAAATGTCGTGGACTGTCAGGAAGTCCTTATTCCTTGGTTGTTTTAATGCCCGGTCTCATGCTGGTCCACTGAATGTGACATGAATGTGCAAGTTAAACCAATAACAAAATAGTTAATAGGCATTCTAGAGGGTTTAAAATAACATTTGAAAGGATAGTTTACCCAAAAATCTAAATTCTGTCATTATTAATTCACCCTCATGTCATTCAAAACATGGAACACAAAAGAAGATATTTTGAGAAATGTCTCAGGGGTTTTGTCTTCATATAGTGGATGTCAATGGGGTCCAATGTTGTTTGCTTATCAGCGTTCTTAACAATATCTTTTGTGTTTTGCATAAGTACGAAAGTCACACAGGTTTGTAATGACATGAGGATGAGTAAATGATGAATAAAATCTTGTTGCTGTACCTTCAAAACAGCATGTATTTAGTCTTGCCCTATAGACAAAGACACATTACAGGACACATTACATTTTTTTGGAGGATCTACTGACAGAAATGCAATATAATAAACATGACTACGTCTTCAGAGGTGTATAAAGACATTACAAAATGAAGCGTTATATTTTTATTACCTTAGAATGAGCTGTTTCTATCTACATACACCGTCATACATACATCTTATTCCTGTGTCAGCCACCGTAGTGCTTCGAATGGGAGGGGGGAGAGGTGGAGCCGTTGGTTGTAATTCGCAACCTTACCACTAGATGCCGCTTAATTTCATACACTTGACCACAAAATAAACACTTCAGCTAGATTACCATGCACGATTATTTTTACACTTATTAGGGCTAATGTTTATCTTATGGAAGATCTGCAATAACATCAACATTTATATAATTATTTATTTTCTGTTTTTCTATTTATATAAATAAACAGGCTAAGGAAACCTTAGAAGTGTTGTCAATAGAGCTTAACCCAGCACACCGCAGTAAGTGAAACAGCGGGTTCCTGCTGGTAAAGCTGGTTAAATAATGTGTTCATGTTGTGTGAAACGTTTCAACAGACCGCTTGTTGGTTTATGGGTTTATAGCATGAACAGAAGAAAACAAAACCAGCAGGATTCTTCAGGGACCAGCATTCAAAACACACCCGTGGTCTTTCAACAGGGATTGTAAATTCATGATTTAAAAAATGATTTAAAGGGTCATTTTATGTACGAGCTCAACAGCCTCGTAACTAAATGAAGAAGTTGATATAAATTGAATAATGAAATTGGCTCACTTTATCAGTGATGGCAAATTTCACTCTGAAGGTCGTGGTATCATGCGAGGTAAGAACAGGATCCATAATGAGATAAAATAGGTTTTCATGTATTAGTGGTCTTTCAATTGTTTCAGAGGAGAAGGTCTTCTTGCTAGAGAGATGTAGGTCCTTACGCTCTCTGCTTCATGGAATTTCAGTGACTTTTTTCTTTCTGACCTTTCAATAGCTTTGCTTAAAAATTCTGCACCAGTATTTGACAACTAAATTGGTCTAAATGCCACTTGTCAGCAATATGTTGTGAATTACTGGATTGATTTTAGTTTCTCTGTCCTATTTTTTGTTATAAAAGCTGGAGCTTGAATTTGTAAAGATTGGTGCCTACTGGTTTTCAGGCGACCATGAGCTCGAGCATGTCCAAATTGACCCCCCGCTTACACGTTGCCTGCTAATGTGTGTCTCAGACAGTCACATGCACTCAAGCGAGGAAATTCCAGCAGGACATTTGCAATTGAATCTGATAATCACCACAAGAGACCAGTCGGGTTGTTTTAGGTAAAGATTTAAGAGTAGCTCGGTGCTGGGGAAAGAAACTCACGGCTTCGGTCAGAGGGCCGTGTTTATTCATTATTACACACGCTGCTCATCTCTGCGGGATTCTGGCTCTCGGTACGTAAATTTTTCTTTGACCTGTTTTATCACAGCGCTATTTTAAGAAATGCTCCACTAGGTCGTATTTGGGAAAAGTTGAAAACGACCAATGTGGTCGTATGAGTTGGAGGACTTGTGGCGCTGAGAGGTATGAAGAGATTCAGTCTATGTCTGTCTTAGTCATCTCTCTCTCTCTCTCTCTCTCTCTCTCTCTCTCTCTCTCTCTCCTTTGCCAATTTTATATTAAACACAATTTTATATTAAACACATAAGATATTTTGAAGAATGTAGGAAAGCAAATGGTTCTGGGCCACTTTTGACTACCATTGTAATGTTTACCTACTATGGTAGTTGATGGTGGCCAAGAACTGTTAGGTTACAAGCATTCTTCAAAATATCTTTCTATGTGTTCATCAGAACCAAGAAATTTATAGAGATTTGGAACAACTTTTGGGTGAGTAAATGATGACTATATTTTAGTCTTTTGTAGAAGCCTGTTGAATTTTAAAGGTATCACATATCCACCTGGGAAGATTCTTTGATTCTTAACTTTTTTTGCATTTTTTAAAGATTCCAATCAGAGACTTTTATTTTGGAATAACATGTATTAATGAATTATGAATTTACATTATCGACTAGTTGTTGCACTCCTGGATTAAACCAACCATCTGTAATTTCATATCATGGTCTGTTTTCATTTTATTATCCTCATATTTTTTAAGCAGAATATTCTTAGGGGCAATTTACATTTAGCGTCTAAAACTACATGGAAAACGCGAGCCGCACCGCTTACTCTTGACAAATGACCCGCGGTGCATGCGAGGCACTCTGAAAAATGGAAATATTCTCGATGCGCCGTATGCGCGCCGTGACCTTGTCGCTCCCTATTTGCGCGCGCTTGCAGCTTGTCTAAATTTAAATAACAAACTTGCGCGCGCAAAAGACTCAAAATGTGAATCGCCCCTTAAGCCGGGAATGTGACGGATCAGAAACCGAGCCCGTCCGAAGATATTTCGCTGCGTAGCAAAGTTCAATTGGTGAACTTTGACCTGCGAATTCTCATCATGTGAGTGTGTGAGACCAATAGAAGATCAAAACAGAAATAATGCCGCGGTCAGATAAGACTTTGAGCAAGCGAAATTCTTTCGGACAGTGGTACGAAAATGGGCGGGAGCGATTCCTCCATTTTTTTATTTCTGTACCTAGAGGTCACAGTGTGACGTTTTGATCTTCTATTGGTCTCACGCACTCATGTGATGCGAATTCGCAGGTCAGAGTTCACCAAACTTGAACTTTTCATCGCAGCGAAATGCAAAATATCTTCGGACGGGCTTGCGTTTTCAGTCTGACGCATTCGCATGAATGGAAGTCAATGGAACGACAAATCAAGTGTGACCGCGGATTTATTCTGTAATTGATGTACTGTACTCTTGTCGGTTGATGTCCATTTCTCAGCCACTGCACTTCTGCCCAGCCTCATATCATTCAAAGAGCATTAGCATCTAACATTAAAGACATAAATTCGTCATTACCGCCCTTGGGGGAGCAACATTTCGTTTAGCAAGTGATTAAATAAAAATTCACTGAAACATGATTAATGTGCCAAGAATAGGTCACAACACTACCCCTCAATTAGTCTACCCAAGAACCTTTGAATATGACATTGCTGTGTTGCATGTGACCTTGCAGTAATTGTTGAGATTCTTTTCACCTGAGACTGTGCTAGAAAGGCCTGTTTCTCCTTTTTTGTTTGCCTTTTATCCTCCTCTCATTTTGCTTTGAGGATGTGAGCGCTTCATGGGATTTCTTTTTGTTTATCACAATTTCATCACATCTATCATTTTTAAGAAATCTATTTATCAAACCCATTCTCTCGAACAGAGATCTCTAAAGAACAGCCAAGGAAGGCATGTAAAATATCGCTCTCATTTGGTGATGATACCCTGTAGGCTTTTTGCGGTTGGATTGCGCAAGGACTCAACGCAAAAGGGAATCTTTGTTTGGCTTTTTTCGTCTTTATCACCAGGCCAGTAGTTAGAAATTTTAAACCCAATGTTCCTCATTACGAAGTTTGGATATTTGATAGAATGTTTGGACGGCGTTGTGTGTGTCTGAGTTGGTTCACTTCAGCCCTGAAAGAATAAACAGGATACAGAAGGCCGCCATTGGCCGGCTTTATCCAATACTAAAAATCACTCATAAACCAGTGTAATATTTACGCTCTTTGAGAGATGAAGCGAATAATGTAGTAGCTGTTTTTGTTCGATCCAGTTGATATATTGTTTTTGATAGTGATTCTGCAAAGGACTGAAACGGAACATCACGAAAGCACAACTTCCATTTCTAAAGACATGAATGCACTTCAGTATCATGGTAATCGTATATAAATCTTTGAGATTGTTCCCTAATTCCATTAGACCACAAAAGACCACAGGCTATATAACCTAATTCCATTAGACCGTAAAGGATATAACATGGATGGGGTCAAAGCTCAGCCTGTTGTGGTTTTTAATGAAGCAGTTACACTGATTATATGTGTTTTTTTTTTTAAATTACCATCACTGCGAATAATCCCTGTACTGATATGATCTGTAATAAATTTTTATGAAATATTGGGCTCATAAAGCTTTTTATCGACTACAATTAGTTCTTTAAAGGTTAACTCTCTTAAGCTTTGTGCCATCAGACCACATTTATCCATTGACCCAATGCGACTTAAAAATGAAAAGGGCCATCCTTTAGAAAAGCCCCCAGTCAAAACATTAAGGAGGTGAAAAGCTATTTCATTCCCAAACTTGCCATACGATTTCAATGATGTTTGAATATGTTCGACCGAGGACCTTTTACACCTCATGAAAGCATCTTTTCATGAGGTGTAAAAGGTCCTTATGAGACATTATCTTCTTGAAATATGGAAAGCAAAGAGAGAAGAATGTTTACAATGTAGGGTACACCTAATGCTGTCAAATGGCCGTTACATGATTATACAGAGCAATTATGGGATATAATGAGGTTTATGAAATAGGCTGTCCTTATCATCATGAAATGTCCGCCATGTGTGACAGTAGCACAGTTAACAGACATTAAGGGTTGTCAAATATAATTTCAAATGTAGGCCATAGGCTGAAAGATGACTTATCCGACGTTGTTATTTTATTCCATTGCTCTGAGGCACTTTACATTACAGTCGAAAGCAATTACAAAATGAACAGATTACAGCAAAATTGCAGTTAAGAACAAGATGAGAGGAATTATGTCTGAGCAAGAAGAAACAGACAATTTTACTGTCTACGAATAGAAATATCGGACAGTAACAGAAAAAAAAATTAACTTAGTAGTTGTACAGTATATGGTGATATGGTGCAGTTATATATACATTTTTTCATTTACTCATTTTCATGAAGTTACAGACTGTGTGGTTTTATTTCTTTTGTGGGGAACAAGATTAGAGCTTTTCTATACAATAAAAGACATCAAAGCAGCATTGTTTATTATAAAAGTGTTTCATACTTGCTAGTACAGAGATAAATATAGATCTATATTGCAGATCTTTAAGGAACAGGTAAACTTTGAAACATGGCAAATCTTTAAAGGGACAGTTCATCCAAAAATGAAAAATTCTGTCAACGTTTACTCACCCTCAAGTTGTTCCAAATCTGCATAAATAAAGGTATTTGGAAAAATGCGTGTAACCAAACAGTTCTTGGCCATTTATGACTTCCAAATATTCTTCCAAATATCTTTCTCTGTGTTCATCAGAACTAAGACATTTATACAAATTTGAGACAACTCGAGGGTGAGTAAATGAAGACAAAATTTTCATTTTGTGTGAACTGTTCCTTTAACTCTTAATTGCTAGATGTATTGCATTTCACAGAGGACAGAAATGAATTTTGAAGTACATTTATACTGTATAATCAAAGGTGGCTTATTGTTTGGACTTTATTTGGATGTACTGTACATAGATACACAAGTGACAAAGCCTTTAGGACATTCCACACCGAATCAGGGGTATGTGTTAAAAAAGTAATAATAAACCATTCTGTACATATATTGTACTTCTCCATGAATCACAAATGAACTTGCAATGTCATGCACATCATCTTAGGGAAACGTTTCTAAAGACAATTTCACACAATCAGCAGCTCATTCATTTATGTCTGCTTTCCCTACCAAGAAAGGATAAAAAATAAATATTTTCCATGAAAATGGGGAAGAAACTGACTTTTATACCCAGTTGGTTGTTTGTTTGTCAGGCTTTATAACGTGTTGATTGAGGGTGGCAAGACTGAAATGTGACTAGTCACACATGGTTGAAGTGTCACACGTTAACAGAGAGCGCATCTGTTCTCGCATCGCCGCAGGGGCTTCTTGGATAGAGAAGCAAAACAGAAACTTGGGGAATTTCACACTGGACGTCTTTGCACATCTATATAATAAAAAAGTCAGAACAGTGTAGAGGTGGACGAAGTACACAACTTCCTTACTTGAGTGAAAGTACAGATACTACTGGTCAAATATTACTCCACTACAAGTAAAAGTTGTAAAGACAGATTCTTACTTAAGTAAAAGTACAGAAGTACGTGCTTTTAAACGTACTCAAGTATTAAAAGTAAATTTCCTTTATGTCAGTTGTGCATTGTTTTATTGTCGTATACCTTATGCCTCTGAAGCAACCTACTGAATACACCGAGTAGCTCACAGTATCAGTGGTATTAAAGGAGTAGTTCACTTCAACATTTGCCCCCATTGACTTTCCATAGTAGTTTTTATTCCTACTATGGAAAGTCAATGGGGGCAAATTTTGCAGTGAGCAACTCCTTTAAGAGCTTTATATGTTTAGCACATATATGTTTAGTTTAGATATAATCCTGTATGATCATTTAGCCTAATTATCCTCATTAGCCCCCTAGGCCTATATGTATTTATGAGCAGTGTTCTTTTATTTTGTATATTCCCTTTACCAGTTTTAGCAGCAATTTACCAGTAAGTAGTAAGGTTCTTGTAAATAGTAAAGTGTAGAAGCCATGTGTTTGTTGGATTATTACCATTTGTATTACCATAATTTAACTACAAACATAAACTATAGCTAGTATAATGAACTATGTTCATTATATGTTTAGTTGCTGTGGTTTTACTAAAGATTATTAATTGGAGTACGGTTCCTATATATAGAAAATGGTAAATATGTTGATACTGTGGTTTTACTGCAAATACAATCCCTGCTGAAAAAAACAATGCGTTTTTTGAATTAGAATGATATTTTTAATTAAATTCCTCTTTGTAGTGTGTTTTGGGTTTTATTCCAATAGGATTTACCATCCCATCAATAGAATCCATCACATACAAGTAGACAACAAGTATCCATAGAACAATTCCCATTATAACCATTAAATCCATTACATTTTATGTTGTATTTTGGGCAGGGTTCTATAGTTTGTATTTCAACAGGAATACTTCAACTATAGTTACTTCAGTAAAAACATCATTCATTTTCCAAATCGCTTTAAATGATACAGCAGCAGATCAGAAGTTAACACGCAGGCGTAGCTCAAGGTGTATGTGAAGCTTATTTACCGTTTAGCCGTTATGCCGATCATTTTCATGACGATGTTTCTACGATCTTTGACTGATCGTAACCCACAGATGATTACACCACACTTTAACATGTGCCTTTTAGACTTTTATTGTTCTATTTGCCTTTTTAGAGAGCCATCAATGGTGTAGCAGCGCCTACGTTTACATTAGTTTAGCGGGGAAGATCCCAGAGTTGCCAGATTTGCCTTAAAAAATCTGCCAAATGGCCATTCAAAGCTTGCCGGAAAACCGCGAGCTTAGAAAAACTGAAATTCTTGGCAACAGTAAAAGGTCCTGGCAGATCGCAAGCCAGATAAATTGCGCACACACGAAACCCCGCTGCATAGAAACCATTTTCTACTTTTGGACCTTTTTATAAATGTAGTAGAGTAAAAAGTATGATATTTGTCTTTCAAATGTAGTGAAGTTAAAGTACAAGTACTCAGAAAAAATAATACTCAAGTAAAGTACAGATACTCAAATAGTGTACTTAAGTACAGTACTCAGGTAAATTTACTTCGTTACTGTCCACCACTGAGTGTAACAGAGAAAGATTGAAGCCAAGTAGCTATGTATGCACGATAGTAAAGATTTTATGTGAGGTCAAGGTAAATATTTAAAAACTTTTTGGAGTCTCAAGTATGAGGTATAAATGCTGTTGAAAAGAGAAACAACTTGTTGTTTGCCAAGATGCATAGAAGAAGACTCCCTTACGGTACATGAGGGACCTTTTTTTGTGATGCAGATAGAACTGAACAGTAGCTTAAGATGTATAAAAATTCTAATGTATTAAAAATGTGTAGAATACATTTGGCATTAGAATACAAAATGAGAGCATAGATGTACACGTCATAGTTGTATATCTTGATTTTTTTCATAGCTTACAGCATTTTAATTATTAAATAATTTAAAGTCATTTTAAAAAGTTTTATAAAGCCCCCTAATGGGCCCCGGACCCCTGGTTGAGAAGCATTGCTTTAAAGATACACCAATATCTACACATTAAAGAAAGTTCCTGCCAATTCAAAGTGGAATGCTGTTGCTGTATTTTTGCCAAAAGATACTAAAACGATTACGAGTATCAAATGGATAAGATGGACAAGAATGGACAAGATTAGGTCAGATTTTTTTTCAGACTCATAAACTCTTTTCACATCTTACAAACCCCTTATTTTTTATATTACGAAGACATTTCATATGAAAATCAGCATAGACAAGTCTGATGCTTCACTCATATGGTCTTTTAACATTTGACAAAATACATACTAAATACACCAACAAACACGAAGTACCAGAAAACTTTTTTTTAAACAACATATCAACAGTACCCATAAATACAATAAGACATTACAGGCAGTTTTCCAAAGCATGACCCGAACCCCAATCCCAGTCCAGTGATCTGTCAGCTTCACGCACGCTGTTTGTTCACTCCAATTCCTCGTGAAAGAACAGCGGCGTCTTGTTTCACACTTTCCCCTTAGAGAATCGGTCTAGCGTGTGATTGACACTCGTGGAGCGCGCATTGCAAGGCAGGCCTCCACATTTCATAGTGTCGAGTGGGTGTTAGATGGCAGTGCACCGATGAGTGGTGTCCGGACTGACACTCGATACGCCGTCGGTTTTCATGGTGGTCTTGGACGTGGTGACCTGCGAACGAAGTTCTTTGCGACGGCAGAGGCGATCGCGATAGTTCTGGGCGAAGACGAGCAGCATGAGGGGGTTGATGCAGCTGTGCGAGTAACTCAAACAGATGCTGATGTTGTACACGTAGACGAATGTGGTGGTGGGCTGCTTGATGCTGAGGTTAATGACCTGGATAACGTGGTAGGGAGACCAGCAGATAAGGAACAAAGCGATTACCATTAGAACTGTCTTGGTGGCGCGTTTGGCCCATACCGACTGCTTGCGTTTGACGCGTTTGATGGAGCGAAACACGTGGTACAACGTGAGCGTGTAGAAAGTGCTGATGATTATGAGAGGAACGATGAAACCCAACATGGATTGGTAAAGTGTGTACCAGTACATATCACTAGGCCCATCCAGGTAAATCATACACATGTCCATGTGCTGTTTGGAGACCACTTTAGCGTATATCATGACAGGGATGCTTAAAAGGAAACTGCCCACCCACACCATAATGATGATGAAGATGGTCCAGTGAATGGTCCTCTTCTCAGATGTGGGATGTACAATGGCAACGTACCTGAAATTTAAAATAAATAACATTTAAAAGCATGCATTCAAAGTGAGGTCATCATAGTGGAAGTTTGTTTTGCTTAGAGGTTGCTGTTTTTCATAGCTCTTGTTTCGTTTAGGGAGAGCTCAGTTATGTCTCACTTACTGTATGTGTCAACTTTGACTAAAGTATTTGAGAAATTAAAATGGAAAACTGTGTGATTGTTGAACACAGAGAAAGATATTTGGAAGAATGCTTGTAACCAAACAGTTGTTGGCAACCATTGACCACCATAGTAGGAAAATTTGCTTTATAAATGTCTTTGTTTTGTTGAACACAAAAGAAGAATGTTTTGAATATTTTGAAGAATGTACTTGTAATAAAGCAAACAGTTCTGCGGCACTTTTGACTACCATTGTCATTTTTCCCACTATGGCAGTCAATGGTGGCCAACAACTGTTTGGTTACAAGCATTCTTCCAAATATCTTTCTCTGTGTTCATCAGAACAAAGAAATGTATACAGATTTGGATCAACTCGAGGGTGATAACGGAATTTTCATTTTTGGATAAACTGTCCCTTTAAGTACTTGAATAAACTTCTTTTTTGTGAGGGTACGGTCATTTAGGGTCAATTTGTATTTTTTCTATCCTTCTGAATTAATGGGTAATCTTTTTAATTTTTCCAACTTTGAAACTTGTCTGAAGTCTGAGAAAGTCTGAAACTTTCGAAGATGCACAAAGGGCTTCAACATTGAATGTCCTAAAGCGATATTGGCCTTGGAAAACACTTCAAATTACATGTCACCAAACAGCAAAGTTTATAAGAACTCTTGCTAAAGAAGCTCCTTCATTCATCTAGATTAAAACCAGAGATCTTGTGCAAAAATCAAGAGATTTTTACATTTTATGCACAGATACACAAGTTACAATAATGTCTGTGTCACTCATTATAATGTAGCATTGTTATTGTAGTCTTTGTATTTTCCATTGTGATTCTTTATAAAGGGAACAGAAAACATCAGCCAGCAATAACAGTAGCGAGTGGCTGCATGCATAATGTATTGCTCTCAGTAGTAAAAGTGACTTTATCTTTCCCCCTTTAACAGAATGTAATACTATATGCCTTAACAAAAGATAATGAAAATGTGCGGCTAAGATGCCTCATCTAAGTAACTCTAGGCATCAGAATCTCTTTTCTTAGTGGGGCCTTTGGGAATACAGCAATAACACTATATGAAAACGTGTTGGAGCGATGCATTACCATCCAATCATAGGCCTTCTAAAAGACTTGTATGCTCAAAGCTCCCCAAAACAAAACAAAGATCGTTCTGCCCTCTTTGTCTGTATGTGATCATTTTGCATCCAGGTGTGTGGTGACACATCGTGCCTTTATGTCTCATCAATTTAAGAGGAGTTTTTTAGTCACACATTGTTTGTTGTTGTTTTCCAGTCCTGCAGCCTAATGATACAGGGATGATCGATGCATAGTGCACACTTTTTCAAGGTCACGCGGTGTGGATCACACCCTTGAGGATTACACTGATTCGTTCTGCATGTTTTCAGTGGGAAATCTAGATGAAGAGTTTGATTAACATTGGTGATTACAGATGGGCTGTAATTTGGAATCATTAAGTAGAAATGTGCGGTGCTGATTAGAATACAGAATTCGGTTCTGTTAATCTCAGATTATATGTATTTTGTAATACAAATGCAGGTAAAATCGCTGTGCTTTTTATCTCTGATGCTGTTCTTTGATGTACTTGTAAACATGTTCATGAAACGTGTTCAGGTCACATTTAACTCGAACTCAATAGCTTAAAGGAAATGAAGCCTATTTAGAAGACCATCAAGATATTTTGCCTTGTGACATTATTGCCCACATTTCCATTCCAGTTCTCATTAATGTAATGCTGCAAAAAGTAATCTCATCCTCATTGCTGTAATGTGAACCGTGCAAAGTATTTAATGGTGGTATTTGTTGCCCTTTACTACAATTAATTTAAATTGGCATAAATTCAAGATTGTAATGCAGTAAAAAACTAAACAGTTATGAGAATCGAATGTGCTTGATCACATTGTAAAACAAACAATGCACAAAATGAGAATGATTGTAAAAATAAGCATCATATGCTAAAAAACTGTGGAAATGGGTTTCCATTGCAGATACCATAATGAAAAATCAGCTGTTTGTCATACATTTTTTACAAAATTATTTTATGTATAGTGTTTTGGACTTTATTCCAGTAGGATTGAATGGTGTTTTATTGGTTCTCATTCACCACATAACATCCCACCAACAGAACCCAACACATAATCTATAAGGACCCACAAATATCATAGTTTCCATTAAAACCTAAAGAAATCCCCTTAAATCCCTTACAATTTCTGTAAAGGATTTTTGGTTCAGCAAGGGACATTTAAGAAATTTGCTTAGAATGCGTTTCATGAGATTCATCAAATGACACAAAACCCTAAGGATTACTTTGCATAATGACACTTTATAATTTTGTTATCAGCAGCATGCAAAACTCTCACCTGTCAATGCAGAGCACAGTTACTATCCCAACTGTGGTAAACTGGCTACTGACGTCCACCACAACCACAGCTTTGCACATGAAGTGCCCAAAGACCCACTGCATGTCCAGGACCAGCTGATGGATGTTAAAGGGCATCACCAACAAGAAGAGCAGATCTGCGATGGCCAGGTTCAACACGTAAATGTCAGAAACCATCTTCTTCTTGCATGAGGCCACAGCATAGATAACCAAACTGTTGGCCAGCGTTCCCACTGAACACAGGATGCCGTAGACGGTGGGGAAGATGTGCATGAAAGACGCGACATCAATCACGCTGTAGGACGGGATGGTTCGGTTTACGCACGAGTAGTTAGACGACTTGGTAAGTTCGGGGTCGCAAAAAATGCCCGTGGAGTTCATGGTGAACGATTAAAATCGATCTGCGCAAAAAAGAAACACGAAAAGAAACTACAGGAAAAGTTGCCGCGTAAATTCGAGATCAATTACGCAAGTTTTTACGCGCAGCTGTCATTTCCGATGAAACTGTAAAGCTTTCCCTTCGATGCTTTCCTTTCGATGCCAGCCTCGTTTTCATCAAGTTTTTCTGTAAATTTAGTCTTGAAATACCGTTTGAAAACTCAAGTATCGAAAGCAGCAGCTGGACGGTGTGCGTCTGTCTCCTCCAATACAGCAGCTGTTTGAACAGATTCAGCGTGTCTCCACCCTTCTCTCACCCTTCCTTTCACTACAAATAAGTATCCAAAAAAAAGGATATGTGCTTCAATGTGATATCTTTGTTCTTCAATGACAATATCCATGACAATAATGTGTTATTTCTTAATGTCATTTTGGAATTATTTGATGTAATTTAGCATTTAACATTTGTCAGATACTTTGGTTAAGGTGCATTCCCTTTGAATCCTGGGAATCTTTTCATTGCTAACAAAATGATCTATCATTTTAGCTACAGGAGGTTATTTGTTTGTTTTTGTTATTGTACACTGTTAAAAGAGGTGCCCAAAGGGGTTCTTCGCGGTGATGCCATAGAAGAATCATTTTTGGTTCCCCAAAGAACTTTACAGTTAAACCATACAGCCTGACAAATGTGTGTATGGTACAGTGCCTTGCAAAAGTATTCAACCCTCTTCATTTTATTCACATTTTGTTATGTTGCTGCCTTATCTTAAACTACTTTAAATAAAAAAAATTACATTAATCTACACTCCATGCAATGACAATGACAAAAACAAAAAACAATAACAAAAAACAATAATGACAAGACAAAAAAAAACAGATTTGTGACAACTTTGCAAATTTATAAAAAATTAAAAAACTGAAATAAGTACATTGCACAAGTATTCATAAGCTTTTCTGGGACACTTGAAATTAAGCCCAGAAGCGTTAGTTTTGCTTGTAGATGTTTCTACACTTCGAGTGGAGTTAACCTGTGGCAAATTCAGTCGAATAAGTATGATTTGGAGCGGCACATACCTCTCAATAATAGGTGCAACAGCTGAAAATTCCTATCAAAGTAAAAACCA
This sequence comes from Triplophysa rosa, assembly GCF_024868665.1. Lineage (NCBI taxonomy): Eukaryota > Metazoa > Chordata > Actinopteri > Cypriniformes > Nemacheilidae > Triplophysa > Triplophysa rosa. The sequence goes on from NC_079902.1 coordinate 19,424,498, forward strand.
AGACATGAGGTCAAAAGAACTGCCAGTAGAGCTCTGAGACAGGATTGTATCAAGGCACAGATCTGGGGAAGACTTCTGAAAAAAAATCTGCTGTATTGAAGGTTCACAGAAGCATGTAGCCTCCATTTATCCTCAATGAAAGAGGTTTGGAACCACCAGATCTCTTACTTGAGCTGACCTCCTGTCCAAACCGAGCCATCGATGGAGAAGGGTCTTGGTTAGAGCGGTGACCAAGAAGCTGATGATTACTCTGGTTGAGCTCCATGATCATATATGGAGATGGGAGAAACTTACAGAAGGACAAACATCACTGCAACACTCCACCAATCTGGGCTTTATGGCTTAGTGGCCAGACTCAAACCTTTGCTCAGTGAAGACACATGGAAACTTGAAATATGCAAAAATGTACCTTGTAACGAATCTTTCAAACTGTCAGAAACAAGATTCTCTGGTCTGATGAATCTCAGTTTCATGCATCATGTCAGGAGAAAGCCAGGCACTGCTCAACACCTGTACATTACTGTCTCAACAGTAAAGTGTGGTGGAAACAGCATCATGATGTGGGGGCGTTTGTCAGAGTAGAAGAAAAGCTCAACGGCACAAAATACGGAGATAATGATCATGAAAACCTAGCCCAGAACATTCAGAACCTCGGACAGGGCAGAAGGTTCATTCTCCAACATGACAATGATCCTAAGCACTCACTTAAACAATGCAAGAGTGGCTTATGGACAACTCTGTCTTTGTCCTTGAGTGGCCCAGATAGAGCTTGGGTTTGAATCCAACTGAACATCTCTGTAGAAACCTGAAAATGTCTGTCTACTGATGATCTACATCCAACCTGACAGAGTTTGAGAGGATCTGAGGAGAAGAATGGCAGAAAATTGCCAAATGCAGATGTGTAAAGCTTGTCGAATCATACCCAAAAAGATTTGAGTCTGTAAAGGTGCTTTAACCATCTACTGAGTTAAAGGTATGTATGAATACTTATGCAATGTACTTATTTTATTTTTTAATACATTTGCAAGTTCTAAGTCACAAATCTGTTTTTGTTTTGACATTATTGTGCATGGAGTGTAGAAAAAAATTATTTAAAGGAGTTTAAGATAAGGCAGCAACATAACAAAATGCGAATAAAATGAAGGGGGATGAATACTTTTGCAAGGCACTGTATATGTTTTTTCCCTTTGTTTTAATTACTATATTGTCATGTCTTCATGTTGTGTTTGATGGCGGTGATGATGTTCTGCACGCAAAGCTTCTTTCTGAAAGATTAGACGATTAAGCATGATAATGATTATGAAAATATAATAATTCCATGTGCATTATATTCCGATTGGCTGCGCATTGTCTGTATTTTCATTGTGTTGGAAGATTGTAATGATTAATTGATAAATTGATCTTGCAGCCCAGACAGTTTAATAGTCTACGTGCTATTAACAGGTAAAGCCCAACCTATTAATTTGCTCACACTTTAAAACTAAAGCCTTATCTGTCCAAGACAAGCTCTTAACCGGTGTCAGCAATACTTCATTCCAGAAGTCGGCACTCCATCATCTTGTCTTGATTTGAACGCTTTTAGAGAGAGAACAGATTGGAAACTTCTCCACAGATTAAAAGACGAACTGAGCTATATGTGCTCAGCCTCATGTCCAACACTCCCAGACACAGACTTTTGCAAAGCATTGATGATCTATAAAATGTTACTTGGATTACTATTAATCAGGTGACAAAATATGCTAATAATAGTCATTTATCTTGCATGTTTAATGGTTTGTTGTTGCGAATTAATTTAGCAGACAATTCACAAATGAGTTTTGCATCGACAAGGTGCATGATGAATCATGAATGAAGTGCTCACACTCTTGTGCTACAGTGAAAGAAAAACTTTGAAGGGATTCAGTTGTGTGGATAGCATGGGATGTCACTTACACATTCCAGATTTGAGGACTTGAGGCCAGCTAGATGAGTATCAGTTTATGAGGGCCGAATTTAAAAAAATGTTTAATCAAACAAAATCAATTTATGGGAAAAAAACAGCTTGTGTGCATTCCTTATTAAACAAGCTCATAAATCAGCAAAATCAAATAAATCCAAGGATGTTAAGTTTGTGTGAGGTAGGGTAAGGAGTTAGAAAAGCCTGATCATGAAAATATCTTCTATTGATTTTCTCAATAACACAAAGGAACAAATGTGCCAGTGTGTGCATAACCGAGAATGATCGAGGCATGTGCACTGTGGCAGTGTGTGATTCCAAAGTGTACATTACACTGCCGTAAGCCCTTTTTACACCATAATAAAAACTGCATTCTCTTGTCACACATCAGCGCTCTCTCCAAACTCATTGACTTCCTCTCTCGCTCTCTCTCTCACATACACATATTCACCACTGTCAGAAATGCATTGTATCAACCCCAATACCTGTCCAAATGTCATCCAGTTTTAACACTTAATATTTCACAAGGAGTTAATAAAAGCCACCGGATTTGTTACACATAAGAGACACACAATGTGTGTGTGTGTGTGTTTATCTATGCCTCTTTAAAATTAAACAGCCTGAGCAACGTTTAGTGGTTCCGGTGGCTTGGCCTGAGGTTGATTGTCTGTCTCGTGATTTGGATGGGTGACCAAATGATCTTTAGTCACGCTGACATCTTCAGCCGGGAAAACAATGCATATATTATAGTCAGCCTATAGATCTATACTGCCCTACAAAGGAAAGATGTAGTTACTACATATAGCCTAGATGTAAAGTGAGAAAAGGGATTTTTGTTTTAGTGGATTTTACAGTTACAGCAGGTTTTTTTCACAGTACATTTCACTTAATTTGGGCATATAAATCAAATCACTTAAGTCAAAGAGAACAAATGCTTATGCTAAAATGACGGAGGGCTCGTTACAAATGTGTTACATGTCTTTTGTAGGATCGGTTGAATATATAAATATATGACTATGGAATAAGACAGATCTTTTTTACAACTTCCATGCATTTCACATTGCTGTTGGATGACTTTATGTCATTCCTGAGGTTGTTTCAACAGACACTGGACTGAAATGGCCACAATACATGCAGAAATGCTGATTAAAGGCACAACTGGCGTGTTCGCTTCATTTTTTTCCCACAGCTGCATGCAAGGAACAGAAGAAGCATACGATTGAATCTATTGACTTTTCTGTTTTGCAGGTCTGTTTTAAAGCAAAATTAAAGTCTTTTCAAGGACCCCGGCCTGCTCGGGTACCCCCTGAGGCACGCATAGCCCTTTTGGGAATAGCTAGTACACACCACACATTTTGTAATTTGCTGGAGGAAAAGTTAAGGCTTTGTTCAAGGAGCAGTGTAATTATGGAAAACTCATCAAAATCTCCAGCACAACTGCCAATTTAGCGCGTCTCATTACTTCACAGTCGGTTTGTGCTGCTCTTTTCGAAGTCTGCTGATTATGGAATGTAATTTGCGGCTGTTGATACATGTGGATTCATTCATGTTATAATGCATGTCCTCATTCGCAGTCATCAGCACAAGTAGATTGCTTGACTTTTTTTTAATCCTGCAGAAAGCGTCTTCTATTCCTTTAAATTGTTGTGATACCATCATCTATCTCGGATGCAATTACAGTGCAGTGCATCATGCATTCTCATTTATGTGACGTGCGTTTATCGCAGTGCGTATTACTCAGATGATTATGTCATGGAAATGTAACATGTGAGCTAGAATCTCATTTGATAAGGAGGATTTAAAGATCACGGACACGACAGTGTTCAGATGAGCATTTCTAAAAATAACCCCCAATGATAAAGGAAAAAAAACATGGACGATTAATGGCCTGGGGGGACTAGAAATGAGATGAAACAGAGAATGTGGCTCTTTTACTCTGTTGTCACATGCCTCTACTAAGATCACATGATGTCTTTTACTGGAACATGTTTGGCGAATGAAGATAACTTTCACTGTTTTAAGCCTGCATTCCTTCCGACCCCCACCCTCCGGTGTTTTTTTAAGAGTATAGGCACCTATGATGCCCCCCAAATTTTTCTAGGTAGATCAGTGGGATTTGAGACAACGATTTTATGAGGAAAAACATAATGGCCAGCAGAGGGTGTAAAAGTGCAGTATTGTGCTTTTCATTCAAAAACTGAGATGAATGAGAATACTGACAGATTTCTCCACACATCATAAACCTCCTTGTTGGCTTCACAAGCAGCATTTTGACAGATTCGCACAAGAATAAGATTCAACAAGACATAATAAAAGAGATCTTGACTATGTAATTCCATCCTCCGTTGCCTCTTCGTTGGCTATGAAAGTTTTTTTTCTCAGATTTTGTGCACTGAAGAGAGAGAGAGAAAAAATGAATGGATTTATAACCACTCATCAAAATGTCAAAAAGGGCTGCGGGGAATATAAAGTGAGTTTGGCCCAAATTATTTAATTTTATTGATCCAATCGCACGGTCTGTTGTTTCAAAAGCTCTAGCCAAGTTTAATCAATCTAATCGCGGTAGTACTGATGGAAAATTAAATAACGCGATCGGACAGGATCTGTGGTTTCGCGTTTAAGCTTATGAGAAAGATGCTGGTCCTGCAATGCACAGCAAAATCTCTGAACTTGATCACCTTGCATGCACACAAACAGGCACACAAATGTTCCTGCTATTAAAGCCAGCGTTAACCAGCCAGAATGCCAGGCAGGTTTATGCTGCTTTGACTTATCTTTTACAGCCTTTTTTGAATGAATCTGATTCACTATAGTGATCTTGCAGTTCAAAAGGAGGATGGTTCAACCCCCCCAACAAAAATTCATGCATAATTTATTCACCCGCATGTCATTCAAAACCTGTATGACTCTATCTTCTGTGGAACCCAAAATAAGATATTTTGAGAAATGTCTTCTGCAATTTTGTGTCGATGGAGGTCAATGGGGGCAAAAGTTGTTTGGTTACCAACATTCTTCAGAATATCATCTTTTGTGTTCTGCAAAAGAAAGTCATACAGGTTAGGAATGACATGGGGATGAGTAAATGATGAAAGAATTTTCATTTTTGGGTGAATTATCCCTGTAAGCATTTATTAAATAAATGAATCATTAATAAAAAACTTGATAAAAAGTTAAGCTGATGCAATATTTTTCCAGGTTACAATTTTCCTGTAGGCAGTATTTCGGACGAATCACAGCATTACACATTTTGATATAAAGCAAAAAGAGAACATCTCTGCTCAGCATTATGGGTAGTTTAGTGCTTCACATGAGAATTGGCTTGAAGTTGAAGTTGAAATCACACCAATTTCTCTCTCCAGAATCACATACCGATTAACAAACTCTGAGCTCACAGTTGGTCTGGCTTGAAAGGTTTATATGTTATTGCTAAAATCCATTTTTCAATGGAGAAAATGAATAGACTTTTTACTTCTGAAACCCTACTGCTGCTCTCCATCATAGGGTTGAGTGCCTTGCTTAAGGGCACAATGATGATAGTTTATAGATCGCACCTTACAGGTTTCAGATCTGCAATCTTTCAGTTACAAGCTCAGATCTTTAACCATTAAGCTGCACCACCCAGGATAAGTTTTTCAGGGTTTAGCTGGTTAAAGTGGCCGACTAATGTAGTCTAGCTGAGACAGACTAGACAGTTTTCTGGACAACAGTATAGTCTCTAAAACAAAAATGGTGGTTTCACAGCAGCATTAATATTCTGTCACGACGTCACCTCCATTTACTAATTTTGAGGCAATTTTGAAAATCATCTGGAGCTTCAGAAACAAATCAAAACATTGAAGTACAGCACTATATTGATCGCTTAAAATGATTTATTTGTTTGTGTGAAGTGCTTGCATGCAGTGGAAAGATTTGCTTTCTTTCAAATTATTTTATGCAAAACAAGGTGTCCACACAGCAGGAGAGATGAGCATCAGAATATATACTACTGAACAGTCACTCTGCTACAGACGTGGATGCTGATTTATCTGTTTTTGATATGAAATGTGCAAGAAATGTTCACTTGCGCCTAAAGATGAACCAGGCTGACATCAAGGTGCAAGTTACAGTATAGCAGTTAAGTATTAACAATTTTTTTATTTGTTTAATTAAAACAATATATTTATATATAATACATTTTAAATGGATTTATTTATTAATTTAATTATTTTTAAAATTATTTATATTAGTTAATTATTATCATTATTTATGTATTTAATAATAATAATAATTATTATTTAATAATATTACACTGTAAAAAATTATTAGTCGTTTTTTTGTTGGTTCAACTTTAAAAAATAAGTTACCTGTTTGCCTTAAAATTTTGAATTAATTCAACTTAAAAATATTAGTTAACTGAATGAATTTAAAGCAAACTCGTCGTGTTGACTAATATTTTTAAGTTAACTCAAAATTTTATGGCAACCAGGTAACGTTTTTTTTTTTTTAAGTTGAACCAACAATTTTTTACAGTGTATTGAACGTTTGTGATCAAACAATTGTTGATTGACCCACTAAAGACTACTATGAACCCTCTGGGGGTCAAGATGGGTGATATTTAAACATAGATGAAAATTCTTGATATATACAGTAGTCAACATTTGAAGTGGATCAAAAAGGTTCATCAAAGTTGTCCTAAGACAAGAACAATACCCGTTCTTGGACAACTTTGATGAACTTTTTTTGATCCACTTCAAATCTTGACTACTGTATATATTGAACACACACACTCCACTGAGTGCAGGGGAGGACTGGCCATCTGGCGTTCCGGGCATTTTCCTGGTGGGCCACTATCATTTGGGGCCAGAACGGACGCTTTGGCCGCTCAGACGGACGTATTATAAATGCGAATGCAAAAGACACGTATGCACTCCACCCCCTCCCGTTGACAGACATAACCATGCACCACCCATCCCCCCGGTTGACAGACCTATTCATGCGCACCACCATATCCCCCACCCCCGTCGACAGAATTGGTGGAGGGCCGATGTGGGCCAAAAAAATGCCAGGGCCGATTTTTCTTCCCAGTCCAGCCCTGACTGAGTGGAATAAGATGTGAAGGTTGTCTTATTTGCTTTAACTTGCACACTGCACACAGGTGAAAAAGCACACATTTTTATCGAGTGACCCTGACTCAGCTGGTGCTTTCGCGCTGGGAGACGAAGCATGTAATACGTGTGCAAAGTCATGCAAGACTGTACCATTAATTTCTCACTGTGGTCAGGATTTCAGCTGACCAGAAAATTGCAGATGCAAGGTACAGAGTTTGGGGGCAAGATAACTTGGGAAAAAACTGATGATGCATTTTTTCTTTTGTGGGTTTTGGTAACTGGCTGCTTAAAACCTGGAGGCTTTCATTTAAAACTTAATACCTTCAAAGTCTCAAGGGCTTTTATTCAGCAAACATAAGGCTTTTTTCAGAAATGTAATGCCTAATCTGAGTTGCTGTACACTATTTTGTGCATGTTAATTATGATTAACATATGGCGAGTTTTATACTTACTGCACTGAGAGACGTTCAGGAGAGACGTTATTTGTTTAATGAAAGTGAGTGCTGCTTTTATCTGAGAGTTTTGACACGCATGGTTGTATCTTCTTTCTCTAACTTTAAATGAGTGTTATTTTATTTTTACAAATTAACTTCATATTCCAGCTTTAGTGCAAACCCTGCTGAAATAAAACAATATAAATTTCCATTTCCTATCTAAAACCATTACAAAATTCCTTTATGGAATGCGTTTAGGGTCTTATTTCAATTGGATTTAATGGTTTTCTATTGGTTCCCATCTGGTAGATAACATCCCACCCAACACATTCCCAGTAGAAACCCACAGAGGCCATTATAGTTTACATTAAAATCAATTAAATTCAACACATAAATCCTCTTTTTTTCTGAAGATTTATATTTTTCAGTTACTATGTCTTACAGATGAAATCAAATGGATGTTATCTGTTAAATCTGTACATGGTTCATCTTGTCTTGGCAAAGAATAAAACGAACTAGACTAATTTACAGTCGTATAAGTAAAGCAGCAGCAAACGCCTTCAGGCTTTTCATCTCGTCTCTTGTTAATATGTAAAAAGCAAGTAAGTATGAAAACAAGAGGGATAATTCTCTTTAATTAGATCCTTAGAGAGTTTTTAGTGGTCACTGTAAAGCTTTAGTGACTGTGTGTAAAGAATTATTGGGTTCCCTACTGAGCTCAAGGGTTAAAAATACTTTGAATTGTCAGGCGACTTAGTTTGATGTAAAAACAGATAGGGTTGTAAAACCAAATTGTCTGTGGTTTCTCCAGCAAACATTTTAGATCAGTAGGATCAACCCTGTGTTAAATTGCCACCTAGAGGATTTTTTGAGTTACTGCATCAAATCAAACAAGTGGTAAAAAAGATCTAAATAATCATTATTCTTCATTGGCAATTTAAAATTTGCTGTGTGTTTTAAGGAACTAAATTAAATCTCAAGCTTTGCGTGTAGTTTTCATGAAGACCATTTGTGTGACTCCATGCATTTAACCCATTGTCTATTGCACTCTTATTTTACCCTCCGTTTCTGCCGTGTAGATTACCACGAGCCTGTTAAACCAAATGTAACGTGACATTTCTATTTCCCTCTTCTCACTGCATGCGTCGGTCTCTCTGTATATTTACACAAGCTATCAGAGTATGGCGCAGGGAGGATTCATAGTCACTGCGAGGCTCAAACAGCACGCTGATATTTTGCAGCTTTGCTGTGATTCGAGGGAAAGGGTTGTTAGGCGAACGAAGAGAACTGCTTTTTTCTGTTTTAAGCAAAGTGTCATGATATATGCAATAAAAATGTATCCAGCAGGTTCATTTCACACTAATGAGCACTGATTTCAGACATGCATAAAGTATGAATCTCTGAACGGGATTATAGTTCATAATCTATTAATTGATGAAGTGAATAATTGCATTATACATATATAAATTCATTTATGTAATGTCTTCTTTTTTCTGCTCAGATGCATGTTGGTGGGAAAAAGCAGTGGTTGCCAGGGTAACATCCTTTCAGGAATTATGGGATGTCCTCTTATAAAAGCAGCTTTTATTAGGTTACTGATATGGCTGAAGCATTCATCGCATGTCCGTATATCTAATTTTAGTAAATCTCTTTTTCAAAAGAACTATTAATTTATTCATGTGAAAAACTTTTTAACGAAGGAAAATACTGTGCACTTTAATTAAATTACATTTTCTCTCCCAGTAGCCCCAAGAGGACTCACTCACACTGACACACCATGTTACGTTTAGTAAGCATGGAATAAAAATGTCTTCTAACTTTGACCATGGGGTACAGAGCTGACCTCTGCGAGCCAACCTCCCTCCGCAAATGCCAGAGAAGATGTAAAGGTCTCTGCCGAGTGTAAAAGTCACCGTAATGAATCTGTAATAGTGTCCCACCTCCCTACTGAGTTTCTTCGTTCATCACATCCAGTCTCACACTGTGCAAGGGGACAGATTATCTCATTAACACTGACCGGTGCCGTGCGGTCAGAAGTCAACCTAGAAAAATCCAAATTTGTGAATTTCTCAGCCCCATGTGCATTAGAAAGTTAAAGATCAACAATGTGCTGCACACTGTTTATTTTTTCTTCACAGAATATCTTAAAATATGGTTTGTCTATATCTCATTTGTTGTAGAAGCATCCTCCTTTAGATTGACTAGCGGTCTCATGATAGTGGTAAAAATAGCCTCGGCCTACTCAGAGTTGATTTAATTTAGGAGCCGGGTGTCTCACTGTGAAAGAGATGTGATGAGAATAAGGAAATTGAGTGTAACTTTGCGCACACTGTTAAGATGAAATTGAAATCTGTGGATTTTGATTTATTGGATCAGTGTGAAAGAGAAATGCGGGGGGATGCAATTAGAGACAAAACCGAATTAAAGAAGGATGTTGCAAATGTAAAGAGAATCTATTAAGCGATATGTCACACAATTCATTCTGTCATTTGACTAGTGCAGTTCTCTGTTGACATATTTTCTATTAAAGCTTTAACTTCTTATTAAGTGGCCAATAATATATGCAACACAGCAACGAACCAAGTAAAATCTATTAAATGGAAAAAAGTATTTGTTGCCATTTCCAATTATCTTAAAGGGATAGTTCACCCCAAAATAAAAATATTCTCATCATTTACTCACCCTCGAGCTGTTTCAACACTTTCAACACATCATATTAGGAAAAATGACAATGGCAGTCAAAAGTGCCCCAGAACTGTTTGCTTTCCTACATTCTTGAAAATATCTTCTTTTGTGTTCAGCAGAACAAAGACATTTATAAAGCACATTTTCCTACTATGATCGTCAATGGTGGCCAAGAACTGTTTGGTTACAAGCATTCTTCCAAATATCTTTCTCTGTGTTCATCAGAACAAAGACATTTATACAGATTTGGAACAACTTGAGGGTGAGTAGAATTAAAAATTTTGGGTGAACGGTTCCTTTAACAGTATTTGCCATACTGCCACAGGAAGTATTCGCTTTGCCATGAGAATCATACCGGCGTTCCATTTTAAAAGGCTCATCCCTAGAGTTTAAGATAAAAAGAGAGGAAGGTTATAGTGGACCATTTAATATTAAATGAAAATTGTCCATTTTAAGAGTACACTTGCATATGGCCTTCAAGCAAACAGACATGGACCAAAATCCAATTTCACGGGATCATTAAGCAGAGAATTGCACACTTTACTCCGTGAAGCTACATCTGGGCATCTGTGTGTGCCATATGACTCGATGGGGAACATCAACTGTGTTGATTTCAAAAAAGGAAAAAGAAACAGAAAAGTAGAACGCTGATAGGGATTGGGATTGGGACTACATCCCCCCATAAACATTTAATCTGCAGGTAGCTCATCGCGCTCCTGGGCACGGTCGGAAAAGCATCAAGCCGTGTGAATTATGACGCGCGGACCATAGGGGGTATGGCGCGGCAGGAGAATGAAGAAAAATATATTATCCGAGAGCTGATTAATAATGAAGAGTTATAAGCACGGCAAGCTTGGGCAAACATCTCCGCCGAATTTTACAGAGCAGAACCGCTTCCTCCATCTGCTGGAACTCCTGACCAGTAGCACCAGCACGGTGCTGTGAGCAGTAATGGAGAAGATGATGGCGTCTGAAATCATGGAGACTGGATGTTCGGCATCTTCGGCAGAATATTAGAGAACTGGAGGGTTTGCGTGGGTTCCTACTGTGCCTGCGTGTACTGTAGTATGGAAGCGTGTAGAAGAGTACAAAATGGTTAATGATGCCACACGGTCCTGTGAGAGGAGGAAATGATTTTACTTCATGACCCACATGTTAGGGAGGGACCTTGAACAGTTTATGTGTGTGTGTGTGTGTGTGTGTGTGTGTGTGTGTGTGCGTGTGCGTGTGTGTGTGCGTGTGTGTGTGTGTTTGTGCTGTAGAGAGGGTTTTTAATGTGTGTCTGTGATGAATCAGAGGTGAAAAGGGAAACCAGTAATAACAGGCAAAACAACATGATAATAGATTATGGTGAAATAGCCTCATGAGGCGGTGCACGGAAAGGTCTGGATCTAGCTTTCTCTTTATCGTAATAAATGTGTATGTTTGTACAGTGTCCCATTTGCTGCAGTAGGTAAATACTATACAGTAATGGTGTTCATGAAACAGAGAGCCAATATTTGAGAAAGCAGCCTTTAGTTTATGTCTCTCTCTTTCTCTTTTTGCACAGGGCTTAGTTACATTTAAAGGGATAGTTCACCCAAAAATACCCTAACACCCAAAAATGTCATCATTTATTCACCTTCATGTCATTTAAAAACGATATATGACGCTTTCTTCTGGGGAACACAAAAGAAGATATTTTGAGAAATGTCTCAGTGGTTTTGTGTAAATGGGTAGTTGACAATTAAACCGTAAATGCTTTTAGGCTATAAAAATATAAATATTAATAATCTATAATTATAGATTATTAACTGTTTGTTTCCTAAATTTTTGCTGTCACCATATATGACACATATATGGTACGGTATATATGTCAACTACCCAAATATTATAGAAATCAATGGAAGCCAGTGTTGTTTGGTTACCAACGTTCTTTAAAATCTTCTTTTGAGTTCTACAGAAGAAAAAAGAAAAAAAGTCATACAGGTTTGGATTGACATGAATGATGAAAGAATTTTCTTTTTTTGGATGAACTATCCCTGTAAAGGTCCAGTGTATGAAATTTAGGGGCATCTATCCATGAGGTTGCAAATTGCAACCAATGGCTCACTTCACTCCTCCCCCCTCCCTTTCAAAGTACTACGGAGGCTGACACAGAACAAAGATGACGTCACGTTTTTGTTTCTTTGCTGAAAGAGATAACGTATTTACGAAATGCGCTCTGTAGAGCAGTTTGTCCGTTTAGGGCTAGTGTAGAAACAACATGACGAATTCCATATAAGGGTACCCGCGGTGTATGTAGATAGAAACAGTTCATTCTAAGGTGATTAAAACATAACGCTTCTTTGTGTAAGTTCTTTATACATCTCTGAAGACATGTATATTGTATTGCATTTATGTCAACAGATCCTCCAACAAAATTACTCACAACACATTTAAGGGAACACAAATCTATGTCCAATGAAATGAGAATGTCTCTTCTCTTAATACTACTGTACCAAAGACTTAGCAAGAAAATCACTGCTGTGACAAACTAAAGACGACTGGCACAGGTAAGAATTCAAATTTTGTTTGGCATGATGTGCACTGACCGGATCACCACCCTTAATGCCTCAACGCACACATTTCCCACAATTCAATTGGTGCTTTTATGTCATTCTTCGGTTTGGTGCCTGAAGAATTTCTAAAGCAAACCTCAATTCACCTAATCCAAGTTTAAACTAGAGAAAAGAGATTAAAGAATCCTAAATTGCCATTTCAGTCAGAAATCACAAAACCATTTGGATTTTCACTCTGAGACATTTTAAATTTCTCACTTTGCAGCAAAAATGTTGACCCTTAAAAAAGTTGGTAATTTATGACCTATTTAAGTGTATGGCACAGATAAATATGCATGCCACTTTTGAGCGATAAAAACACAATAACCTTGGAATACGTGACCCATTTTTATGTTGTCAGCCAATCACATGCGGAGCCGTCGCATAGAGATGCAGTGAAGGCGAAACTGACAGGCACCCCCTTACGCTGTGTCACCATGCATACACTGAGCTTGAGTGACATATAGATGTGGATTGCTGATGTACTCGGCATTTTTTCGGAGACATTTAGAGCACTGATACCTCTGGTGGAGGACAGCTAACTAAATGCTGCCAGACTCCTGCACGTTCTGATGTGACTGTTGCTAGTTACCCATAATTCTGTGCACAGCGGCTGCCAATTACAGAGCTGCGTACAGAGCAGCCCGGTCATGAAAACAGTAGGACAAATGCCAAGAGCACAGAAGCTGTGTAACTGACCTCTTTGTGGTCCCTTTACACAATCGTATTTATTAATAGAGACGTTTTAGAAGTGACTCGATGTCACGCAATGAAAAAACCCTTCAGTTTGGCTTGAGACATCTGCTGTCTGGATGACCAACCGGAGTTGAAAAACTCGGCGCGTACATCGCCATACATCACGCGAAAGGCTTTTGAACTGATTTAATCAATGCTGCTCCCTTTGAATGCACGAGCTACTTTTTGAATGATGCAAACCTAAACATCTGTTTGCATCAATATTTCACATCAGCGATTCTCTCATGCACATATGAACAGCATATGAAATATTTACCATGGAAAAAAAAGCCATCGCAATAACACTGAGGAATGGGCCACGGGAAAGAAGTTTTGAGCGAGCATTGGTGATCCACATACGTTTAAAGGCTCTCGGCAGCTATTATGATGTGTCCTTCCATCTCACTGACCCCTTGTCTCACCTCTATCTCTCCCTGTCTCTTTACCGCACTCGTGAGTTAGTAGAAGGGACATAAAACAACCAAATGGACATTGTAATGAAGTACATCAAAAATGAACACTGTTTTCTATAGTTTGGATCCATTGCTTTGCTTTTCTGTTTCATGAAATATGATTCGGTACAAAGAAAGACGTGGATGAAAATGAAACGTGACAGCAAAAAAGGTATCTTTGATTTGTTTACAGAGAGGGAGAGAGCTCGCCGTTCGGAAGCAGCTCAAATGCTGATCTGATGTACCCGTATGGCCTAATAGCCACTGAAAAGCTCCTGCCTGCATTTCTTGATGTTGGGTTAGATATAAATTTCATCCAGATAAACAAGAGAGGGCTGAGAGAAGTCATTTGAATCAACCTTCACTATATTCATTTTCCATAATTGCTTGTATGCAAATGCAAATTTGTTTGTGAGGATGTAAAATTTAATGAAAGCATGAAAGGATGTCGTTTGGGTTTCAGTTCATAATTGGACAAATTGATCCCCGTATCAGAATGGGAAGAAGCAGGTGAATCAAACACAAATGAGTTTTCGAATATTTCAATGTCTCAGCGAGCAGCAGAGAGAGAATGAACTGACAATGTTTTCCGTGAGAAGGTTAAAAGGTTTTCTTTCCCGTTAGAATTGTATTTAATAAGCACCATGGAGTCTGAAACAGCACCGCCATTATTCTGGAAAAATTGTGTTTTTCTGTCAATTAGAGGACGCATGTGAAAAATGCAACGCTGGGATTTTTTGATGTGGCCTGAAAATGCCAAACAATCAATGGTAATTCTACAGACGTTTAGTCGATCTCTTTATATGTATGTGATAATTACAGATAATTCATTAATAATGGATCTAAGATCTGTGCTGTTGACACTTACTATTTAGAAACGTGAGAAAAAGCTATTTATGAGTCTGTCAAAAACGGACAGTTTCTCCCATCATGCAAGCATGTCTGAAAATGGAATTGTGACTCTTCGGCTAAAATATCCCATGGATCATATGGCTTCTGTAACTGGTTTTCCTTGTCGCATTGCATTGCTACCGGCAATAAATGCCGGGGAAGTTACAAAATTAACCATCTGTTCCATCTTATTTTAATGCATTGACAGGGAAAATAAAACATAATAAACTGCACTTGACAGTACATTAAGGTGGTCATTTTGCCACGATTGAAGATATACCCGACTGTCAACAAGTCATGGATTGTTTACAGTGTGGTGCGGGGGCCATGACTGGGCATTTATTACCATCCGTTTGGGTTGTATTTCACCATTGTGCCTCAATCCACTGAGCTGTCACCGCATGGAACCACTGCAGACAGAGATTTCCCAGAAGTCTCTGCTCTTGGACTGTCTGGCTGAGGACTGTTATTGTGATTGGTAATATAAAGTTTCCTGAATAACTCTTGGAAATCACCAACTTTGCATCATAAAACTGATTAACTGTTTCTTTGAATAGTCGATAAGTTTTAGTGAGCGGCCTGGCATTTCTTTTTATGATTTGTTATCTAATACACACACACCGAATGAGTGCTGTAATATACTTCTCCCATACAAATCTGTGCCAGTGTAAACCAAACGGGACAGTATTATTTGGCTATCCAGTTAACTGAAAACCCTAATGAAATTAATAATAATAAAACACAAGTTTTGATAATTATAAAGCATAAGTTTTGAAGAAGACCTAAACGGACAAACTGCTCTACAGAGTGTGTTTCGTGAATACTTTATCTCTATTAGCAAAGAAGAGAAAACGTGACGATATCTTGGTGGAGAGAGCCGTTGGTTTCAATTCACAACCTCACCGCTAGAGGCCACTAAATTTTATACACTAGACCTTTAACAGGTTAAAAAACCAAACCAAAACCCCAAATCTTAAGTAATGTTTAGTCATTATTGATTGTACAGACAACATTAGGGTTTTAAGTGTGTGAGTACTGAATTTATCTCTAGGAACATGCAGTAGACCAACTTTTACTCTCTGATCTTTAACTCTGAAATTCTGTGAAATAAACTGAACAACAGCGGTACCCATTCACTTCTATTGTAGGAACACAAATCCAATGCAAGTCAATGGGTACTGTTGCTGTTCGGTTACCAACATGATTTAAAATATCATTTTTTTGTGTTTTGCAGAAGAAATGACAAGAGGGTGAGCAAATGATGACAGAATTTTCATTTTTGGGTGAACTATCCCTTTAATGCATCATACTTGTATACAATATCTGGACTTTTACAAGTTAAAACAATCTGTGGAGCATTTTTATATTTGAAATATTTAAACATCCTTAAGACAAATTTACTTGAAAATCATATAGGAAAACATTGTAAGATATATTCTCATCTGAAAAAAAGTTCTTATCTTACACAATTTTCTAGTCAAATTATCTTTTTAGGATGTTGATATTTAACTTAACCAAAAAAAAGCAGACAGGAAATAACTAAGAGAAAGATTTTTTTAAGTGAAGCATCAAGCTGTTCCACACTGAGATTCTATTTTAGCCACCAAAGCCTGCCTTAAAAAATCACCTTTTTACAAGTGTGAAAATCTACTTCTTAGTATCTGAACTTTCACCCATGCTCTGCTGCACATTTGTCCTGTGACTCAGTGAACTTCATGCTGTTCTGCACCAGTGTGTGATGTATCGACAAATCGTCTGTGATTCTAGGATATTTACAGAAACCAAAAACAAACTTACAAGCACATTTCCGGTGCAGTTTTCCATTAAATGAAGCTCCATCATCGGAAAGCATGAGTGTCAAGGTATCGAGGCAGAAACGTGACGCTGTATCTCCTTGGACGATACCATGGACGATACGTTGTTTATTCTCACATTACAGTTTCACATTTTAAATGTGTGAACCCTTTAAAATCAAATGGATTTAGATGTTTTATCAGCTCAAATAAATTAATCCCAATGTTATTTTTCATCTGTACCTTTATCCTTATATACAGTAGTTATAGTTATTCTCTTAAATTTAGAATGATTTTAAAAAATGTCTTTATAATTATTATTGTTGTTCTAGGCCTTTAAAACATATAAAATGGTCTTAATCCTTTCATTATAGCGACAATTCTGAGTGACAAAAAAGGCAGCATGGGAAAAAATTTATTCCATTTCATATGTAATATAATGAAATTTTATTTTGCATATAACTTTTGAATGGCTGTGTAACTTTTAGAGACCATAGTTAAAATAGCATCAGACCTGCCTTCTGATTTGTAAAACTCTCTTTCTAATGCTATATATTAAAACCACGGTATTGCTTTCTCCCAGACTGACTTCCAAAGCTCATAATAGCCCTATTATTCAGATAATGAACCCAAAATGTCATCGTCATCACCCAGCTTCTATCAAGCCTTTCGTATTGATACTCATGAGAAATGCATATGACTTCATGCTATTGTAATTGCGGTGTTCTCTGGTCCTGTACAATAGTGTGAGTCAATAATAGGTGAAGCAAGCAAAAGCCCTGTGGAGCGGGTCTGATAGATCTCAATCACACTGGGCCAGCGAGACCCTAAATGAACTCGATCTTCAATATATTCACAGTGGCTGTATTAATCCGCACTGACTCACCGGGCGCCCGTTAGAGAACCTCGCATTGACCCAGCTCAACAGGAAATGAATGTCTCTCTTGGTGCCTTCAATCTTATAAGTTTTTTCTAAGTCACTTGACTTCTAAATAGCAAAATACTTTGAGTGACAGTTTCCGTGGCAGCCTACCATGGAAATGTGAAAATGTGCAGAAGTTTATGACAGTCAGAGAGACATCTCGGTCATTAAAAGCAGTGCCTCCGTTCCAGCGTAAGTCGATGAGAGCCTCTGAATCCATTTTCTATTATCGGTGAATCAGCTACGACTAAGCCACTATAACAGTAGGCTCCTTAAGAGACTTCAGTCATTACCGCGGATGATCGAAATGCGTCGTATTAATTGCTCTGTGCTCTATTTGACCTGCGTTCCTTTTCATATACACTTGTGTCGGAGAACACGCTGTCTGTAACCAATCAAAGACACTTTCTTATCAGAAACAGCCACAATTAACCAGCTATTTATCTAGCGGACCTCCTCTCAACATGGGAAATATGACTCAAGGCGAAACACTCCATGCATGTGACCCCTCCATGAATAGCTCATTAACTTCTTCCACTTAAATCAAGAGGGACATTACACAACCAATAAGATCATTATCCAGCATACAGTCTATCACCGCACACCAGTCAATGCAAAATACGATTAAATATCAGTGGCTTTTAGGCACTAAGTAGGAGTAGATTCGGAAATCCTATAAAAAGCAAAGTGCTATTACACCCGGGGGACCCGCCGGAGACGAATTCAGGAGGCGCTGTGCGTATTTTTGTAGAATTGTCAAATGACTCCTTTTTAAAACTCCTACATCTCACTCACCTACTTCTCAATCTCGCTCCCTTGTGGACCTTATAGTAAAATGGAACAGGTCCCAAGTGACGGGCTTTACAAAATAGGGCTGTGCGGCGGATGAACCTAATAGAGCGCTGGAGGCACGAGGAACAGGCCACAGTTGATAAGTCATTGACTGAGAGCCTTACGCGTGCATGCGAAACCATGTCAAACGTTACATTTATCTCACGAACCCTAGAACGGACCAGTGGGCTTATATTAAAATGTCATATCTGAAACTGCTCATAACAACATGGTGTTTAAAGAACATTTAGTTCTGTACTTGTGAATGGATGACTTGCATTACAGGAAAAGAAACTGAAAACTTGACATTTCCATGCCCGACAATTTTCCTCCAGGTTTAGGCACTCATAATTTATTTTCTGTTAAAACCTCTGCTGCCTTTACTCAGCCATGACATTTGTTTTTCCTGATAAAAATGGCTTCTATATATAGACACGGGCCACAAGGTGGAGCTCACTAGACCCCAACCAAAGACTTCAGACATCACAGTTTGATTCAGAAATGTCAGCTAGATGTTAAATAATGCAAACGCATGTCAACATCGTTCCCTAAGGTTTGATTGAATGGCTACAAAACACCCATGCATTCCACTTGTCTCAAGGGCCATGTTTATCAGCGCACAATTGGCCTCATTACGGCCTCCATGTGGACACATTCACTTTATTATAATAATTAATTCTATAGCAATGTGTGCTGTAGTATCCCCAAGTTTCATTTATTTTTGTGTTTGTTTGGGACGAAGCCCAGATTTTCCAGGGCCCTTGTTAGTATGAAAGGCAGTACTGATCCGTAGCTTCGGGCCCTGTGAGTGATGTACTCCCAAACGCGGGCATAAACATTACTAATCACATAGCAGACCTGAGGAGCGGATTGCTGTGACCATGGAAATGACTACGCCATTGTGATAAGGGCTCTCGTCGATGACATCATAGTCATCTATGTGTGACTGCAGGGATGACTCAGGAGGGTGTGGTGAAATCATCAACACAGACATTCTTACACAACATCCCCCTCACCCCCCCACACACACCCCTTCCTCTGAAACATTCTTCCTGGAACTCCTGTGGAGGACAGTATCTTTTCACAGTTGATTACAATCGAGATAATTGATTATTTATTCAGCATAGCTCGCATGTAAATGTGTTCATAACAACAAGGAATAATTTATCACGTACTGTGTCTTATATTCAAATGTACAATAGAATACATACTTGCAGTACCGCACATAAAGCTTTTGTGCTTGCATAATACATAATATACTGTATATTTTTTTGCATAATACGATTTATATGGTTCCAAAAACGTTTCAGTATGTATCATTTTAATGTGATTTCATGTGGGTTTATGGCAGTAATTCAACTCAACTGGTTTTGTTTCTGAACCCATAGATTGTAAATCAAGTGATGATCTAATGCAGTACAAAAATTAAGTGTCCAAAAAACAACCACAAAATCACACATTGACACTTATTAACATTAGCATGAAATGCAAAGCCCAAATTGTTGTTTCAAACAGACGTATTAACATGACTAAGCGGAACAGGAAAACTGACAATTTTGGTTTCTGAATATCTCATGAATTTAGATGGTTTAATGCTCTCTGCAGCCAATAATTTACTTTACCAAACACATTATAGTCTGCACAAACCATTATCCCTGCAAGTGAACGTGCATGCAATGTAGTTTTTTCACGTTTTTAGGTTGTATTCTTATATATGATCTTGAATTTAACAGATAACTCCATGATGCCTTCTGCAAATGGACAAATGAATTTGTGCTAAAATGATTTGTTTGATTGGATGCACAACAAGACAAAATATACGACAACCATTTTCTCTTTCCTTATTTGTATATACAGTATGTGCAATTTTGCATTATTTCTTTTCTGCTGTCTATGACCCTATCAAAACAGATATGATCTTTGGATTATATCCCACCACTTCACTACAGCCTATTGAACCTAAAACTATTGCCATGTCATTCACATAAAGAGAATTATGCAACAGAGGAACAATATACAGTATATTTAAATGAGGAGACCAGTCCACATTTTAATTTATTCAGCATTTCTAGATGTATTGTGGCCATTCCAGTTCAGTGTCTGTTGAATCAAACCTCAGGAGTGACATAAAGTCACACAACAACAATGTGAAGGACTGACAGCATGAACACACATGAAAACTGTGATACAAATGGATCACGTATTTTTTTTTACTTTTCCAAAATACGGTTGTATTGCTTAAAAGTGAATCTGAACTTGTTTTCTTTGCAGTATTAGAGGTCTGAAAAAATACAGAGCATGTTATTTTGACCCGTTTCTAAAGTTTTGAGTTTCTGCAAATAAAAACAGTATTTGTAATAGACATATGGGAGAAATACTGTTAGTCATTTACAGGCTGAAACAAAAATGATAATTTTACCTAAAGACATAAATAATAAATTCAGAAAAACTGAAGATATTTTTGAATATATATATATATACTGTATATATATATATATATATATATATTTACAGATATGAAAATGGCCATTCTTGTCAACTTCAGGACCAGGAATACAGTATACTGTTTGGCTAACATTTTCACACAGATCTCTCAACCCCGCAATGGTCCATATGGGCTTAAATAAGACTTGTTTAAGTCTCTTTAAAGCCGTGCTGTTCACATAACCTGGTGCTGTTCTTTATCACCGAGCTTGTGAAAGTTCTTAATTAATGTCTTGTCCAGCCATCTTTCTCATTGCAGGTTTTCTCTCTCCAGTGCCTCCAGAACAAAAAGTCACTGTTGTTAATGTACTCTCTCTTCCTTAGCTGCTGATTTTAGATTATTGTCTGTGCCACACCACTAAAGCAATTTCCTTTTTCTCTCTAATTGGCATTATGAGCGCTTGGCTTCTCCTGATTTGTCGAAGTTATATATTTATTTCCACTGCGGGGATCTGTGGCGCTTTCCCAAAGGGCAAAAAACCTTGTTTGCGTAACTTGAGGAAAATATGAATTTCTAAAGCTAAATTAACACAGCTGTCAGTTACTTCAATGCATTTTAATGATCCCATAAAGAGAAATGACCATATGTCACCGTAATAAAACAGACTAGCTGCTAAAACAACATAGGCCTACTGAAGAGAATAAAAGATCCATCTTCATGCACTGTCATCTTTTCTGTAAGGCTATTATACGTGAGATACGCATGTTTATTTTTTAATACATCTTGCCCTGTCCAATAACCTGTTTATTGCTCCTTCACTTCATTAAGTTCCAAGGAAAACACTTGGGTATGGCAGATCTGCTTATTATATTTCACATTGGTATTCAGGCTTGTGTAGACAAAGTACTTGTCATCCATATTCCAGGCCTGTACAGAAACCGCTTAGCACTGCATATAGTCCATGTCATTGTCTGAGAGATCAGTTCACCTCCCCTCCCCAATAGAAATATATAGACACATTAAATGCAGTTTTGCATGACGTATAGTCAGTATGACTATATCATAGAGAATAAAGGCGTGATTTTGATGATGGTTATGATTTCGATGAGTGGCCTGTGAGCTCTATCTGTCTTTATGTGTGTGTATGTGGTGTGAGAACAGAATATGAGAGGATTTTGCCATCCAAGACGAACGTGACATCAAATATTACTTCTTAAAAACAAAACAATGACATATGCCACAGCACAGTCACATTTAAAAGTTTTAGAAAATACAAAACAAATTAAATGACAATCATGCAGTTGCCTCTATTGTAGAACACTATACCCTCTCCATGTAAACTGCTGAGAATGTACGATTATTACTATTAGTGCTACAACTCGCCAGGGACTCGTGTCTCAATAACTTCCTATATGAGTCAGACCCCCTTGTGTCATACTCAGTTCTGAGGAAAACAATCTCACGCCAGCTGCCCATATTCTCCTTGCTTCGTCTGTTACAAGAGTATGTCAATGACATAAAATATCATCATTAATAACAATAGATTAAACACAAAAGGAAAAAGTTGCTGTTGAGGACAGATTGAGAGGTAAACGAAACTAATCCAAGCACTTTTCCAGATTTTGTTAAAATTTATATCAATGTATAAGGGAAAGCCTGAGATTTGTGGTAAAACTATATTACAAATCATTATCAATCTACCAAAAATCTACCATAGTTTACAAAAAAGCCATTGTTAACTTTTATAAGGGATTTCTTGAGTTATGTGGTTTAGTCCTCACCATTTCATATACCTTTTTAGTTCATTTTAAACAGTCCAATTTATAAATAATATCAAATGCAAATTATTTATAAAAGTGATTATACATGATCTCTGTGGCTATATAGATGTGATAAGTTAGGAAAGAGTGGTTTAGCTTTAGACAGATTTACATAACGTTAGTTTTCCTTTCACATGCAGCTGAACTTTACTCGAGTTGTCGAGCCACTCCCTAAACAACACACCTGATAATACTGACTGCTGCTGATCCGCCATCATCTCCACATTAAACCTGCGGGATAAACCGAAACTGCTGTTAACACTTCACAAAGTCATTCATTTATCTCTCCAACGGGATCTTTCTGTGGACGAGAACTTCGGTTGGTGTTTAGTCGCTGGGAGGGATTCATTTAACAACAAGAGGAAAACTTAACCACGGTATTTTAAAGTCTCATCCCTCCATTTTGAATCTGACTGGAATTTCGGGAGTTTGGTAAGTTACGTATGTTTCGCTTTTGGCTGGTTGGTTTAAAATACATTGTTTTTAGTTTAACCTTATATACACAGGTGTATTTACCTCAGAATCTGTTCATTAGGTTAATTTTGTGTCTGTATGTTAAATGAAAATGTAAAAAAAGCGGTGTTTGTGGCTACATTGTTAGCGCATTTCCTAACTTCATGGGATGTTTGGAATATTTGTCTGACGTTTACTATTTCACTAAATAAAGAAACAAACAACTCTTATGGACAAGGTAAACTCCGTTTATTCGCCCTTTAACTACTTTAATACGTTGTGAAAGAGCGAGATCGGATAAGCCGTTTGGAGTATTGAAACTGTCCTGGAAAGTTTAGTGGGAATGCTAGTTAGCAGTTAGCCGTACGGGTCACATAAGCAAATGTATTAGAATCGTATTCCAGAATAGCGTTTTATTCACACAGTACAGGAAAATGTTGACATTTATATTTTGATGTACGTTAGTTTGTAACTTTTTTAAAGTGTGGTATGATCACGAAAGAAGTATGTGAGGAAGTAAAATTGAGTTGAGGGCTCCGCCTAAACCACAAGCCAGGACCAACAACAGTTCAGGCCTTTCCTGTGAGCTCAGCCCTATAATAACACGGAAGGCAAAGTGTGTAGTCTTAACATAATAAGAAATGATTAATGATGAAACCATTTCTTATATGTTATCCCTTTCTGATATTAACCCTATATGCCTTAATATTATGCGTGAGTGTATTTTGTTGTTTTTTTATTACATTTCCCTATTAGGATGGGAATAAATAAACATAAGATGCAATGCATTACATATGATTACATTTACATTCTAATGTATGTAAAATGAATGTATGTATGTATTAATGTAACCTATGTTTATATAAAACAGGGTTTGTTACAAAAGTTTTGTTGAAGTTTATGGTCTTTAATTTCAAAATATTTTTTCACTTAAAAGGTTTCATTCTGAATGTGATGTCCATGAAACAGTTGCCTCACCCACTTTGTCTGCTTTCCCTGACCTATATAGCAAACAATGTCCATTGAGTCCAGCAATGTAGTACTGACAAGCTCTTGCAACAACGGCAAAACCCCCGGGTAGCTTGATTATCCCTGTCCTTCAGCACACTATGGCTGATCAATAAAACTGCGGTCACTGTTTGAATGGAAAATAGCAAAGTGTGCCACAGAGCTACTCGCACAGCATTACTATTGGTTAGGTTTGGTTAGCAGCGTTTACTTCATTAGCGGCTTAAAACTACGTACGTTGAAGCCTGTAAAACTGATAAACTGTCCTGTGGCAGAGAAATTGAAGTCTAATGTGTCATATGACATTTGATTGAAAAAAGACACAACAGCCCCAGGCCTCTTGTTTGTCCCTGTCTCACCACCCCTCTTAATCCATTGATCGCTGTTTTCTCTCCTCAGAAACTCGGAGAAACATGACAAGCATTAATACAGCAAACATCAACTTCAAATGGGATCCCAAGAGCCTGGAGATCCGCACGCTGGCTGTGGAAAGACTGTTAGAGCCCCTGGTCACACAGGTTAGCAAACTTTTATATCTGTCTGTTTCCTTCTCACCAGCACTGTACTAGAAAACAGTTCAGTCTCTATTGCTTTGTTACATTTATGCATCTTGGAAGACGCTTTTATTCAAAGCAACTTCGAGCTATACATTTGATCAGTATGCGTGTTCCCTATGAATTGAACCCACAACCTTTTGTGCTGCTCTACCAGTTGAGCTGCAGGAACATATGGGAATTGACCAAAGCCAAATCATTTTCGGAAATTCTCTTTTATCATTTTTTTAGGTAACCACACTTGTGAACTCCAGCAACAAAGGACCGTCCAACAAGAAAAAGGGGCGCTCCAAGAAGGCTCATGTTCTGGCAGCTTCTGTGGAATCAGCAACCCAGAACTTCCTGGAGAAAGGAGAGAAGATCGCTAAAGAGAGCCAGTTCCTAAAAGATGAGCTGACTGCGGCGGTGGAAGATGTCCGCAAGCAAGGTACATAAAGAGAAGGGTATTAACTGTACGGTAAGAGTTCAGAAATGGCTCTGAAACTATTACGAGGAACTTACGAATATCATAATTTAAATAATGCCTTTAATCAGTGGTATAATTTCCTCTTTTCATTATCTGGCTGTGCTTATCTGAATGTGTGGATGGTTTTTTGAATTAAGGGGCTTGGCTTGTGTTATCAGAGCTGTAGCTATCGCGCAACGGAGTGTGTACTTCCCCCAAGACTGTTGTCCTGTACATCCCTGTATATCTTCAATCTCATGTTGTTAATTCTCATTACAGAACATCGCTGGTATCTCAGCCATGTCTCTTTACGCAGAGAGGATAGCGGAGGCAGGTTAATAGAAGGGTTTAACCTTGTCAAATGCACTTCTCATTTCTCTTGTGTCTTGTTTGCAATGCATTTTTTATGATGAAACATGCTGATATTGATGTGCAGTCACTGATACACTCTGGTTAGGACAATTTATTTGTGACTTGTGTTTGAATAAGACACAATGGACTCATTGTATCAGCAGAAGTTAGGAAGCCTTCAGTGTTGGCATTGCCAGGTAGAGTTAAAAAAAAAAAGGTCACCTGTTACTAACTAATCCCAGGTATGTGTTTGTGCTCCCTGTGCTACAGAGGGATTGTCAGAATCATTAGTGAACAGCTTGCCTTGACTTGCTGGGGTGATCCATCAAGAGTTTTATTTACGCCCGGTTGCCAAGAATATGAGAAAACAAGTGGAAAACAACTTGCATGTGTATATGGAGTCTGCCAGTTGTCAAAGGTGGTGTCAGATGCGGATAAGACAACACTTGTGTACAGATGGAGTCTGTTACCTCCTGTCATCGTGTGATGGAAATAACTATATAGAGTCGTCGTCATGTGTTCTTATCTGAAGTGCGCTTTCTGACTTAGATTGCACCGTCCTTTGGAATTAGTCTGGCATTTCACAGTTCAGAGATGCAGTGTGCACTGCAGGCTCAACCCACTTATCACTTGTTGAAATAACATCTTTGTCAGTTTCAGACTCTACATTTAAACTCGCTGTTTATTGGCTTAGTTTGTGCAGTAAAATCTGTCAGGCGCTGGCCGGCAGACTGCTGTGATGCAGAGGGTTGTCACATCGGTTTTGGTATGCTGTCATTGGCTGCAGAATCCAGACGCTGTTGCTCGCTGGTGCCGGGGACTGTCAGCTATGCAGTTTCGCTCAGCCATGCGTGTTTCGAATGATAATGCCGCCATTGAGTGGGGTTAAAGCTTCCCTAGATTGAAAAGAGATCCCTTTTACCCAGCTGTGGCTTACCAGCTATTCTGAAAGCAGAAGAGGTGGTGGGGGAATGTAATCATTGCATAATGCACATTAAAACCCACTGAATTTTTTCTACAATTTCTTGCGTTGAGTTGTCTGCTACATGTATATGTGCAACATTACCATTTCTCTTGGGTGGAATGTTTCTTATTTAATGTCGCAGTCGAAATGGGTTTCTTCGCACCTTCCAATGGGAGAGATGAAGGATGCTGGGAATGATAATGTTATCTACCTTCCCTCCAAGGGGATCTGGTTGCTCATTCTGCCTTCCTCAGATGTCCACTTTAAACATTTCATCATGAGCCTCTGTGGTCCTCTCGTAAGCGCTACTTTAGGAGTCATAGATGCAAGTTTATTATGTGTGCACTGATCACTATCAGCCCTGTGAAAATGGCCTTATAGATTGCCCCCTCGGGGCAGTCCCAGAATTCCAAGCTCCTAAGGTTTTTGTGTGGTCTGTCGTGGGCCGTTTCTATTTTTAAGTGATGGGTAAAATTAGGCAGGAACTGCTTTTCAGTTTGATGCGGGTTTCTGTGGCAACAACGGCTTGCACAATAAACCAGAAAATCCAGTTTTTATATAATTTTGTGGGACTGACTTCCTGTTACCAAAAGAAATGCTGTGCACATTATTTCAAAACATCAACAAATAATGAGACCCCCTCCAGCACAGTGTTCTCGGTTACGGCTCCCTCAGATTGATTTTTCTTATGAACGTTGTCATTACTTGTTCTCCTGTGGCCTGTATCATGAAGCAAGGTGAACAAACACTGAGTTGCAGAGTAAGTTTTGAGTTGACAAACTAGACCAGGTGCAGCTGTAGCACAAGGCTCAGGTTTGATCCAGAGTTTGTGAGGCGCGTGCACTTGAAAGTGTGACAAGTGCGGCAAACAGCCAATCACACGGAACATGGAAGGCATCATCAGGTTGATTGACTCTCGAGTATCAGCGCAATTCACTTTTCTGTTGAAGATGAAGAGCTCATGGTTAGAGAGTCAGACTCGTGACCAGAAGGTTGCCGGTTCGATTCCCTGGGCCGGCGGGTAACGACTGAGGTGCCCTTGAGCAAGGCACCAACCCCTACTTGCTCCCCGGGCACTGCAGGTGTACGTGTGTTCACGACTTGCTGTGTGTTCACTACTCTCTGGATGAGTTAAATGCAGAGGTCACATTTCGGGTATGGGTCACCATATCTGACTAATAGGTCACTTTCATTCTTTCAATAAGATCAAAAGATATGTATGCTTCATTACTTTAAAACACTTTATAAAAGTTTGTTTTATACGAATATAGTTATATTAATTTAAAAGCTATGTTTAATATTAATGAATAAATATTAATGATCAACTCTAGGGCTGCAGCTATCGATTCTTTTACTAATCGAGTATTCTACTGATTTTTCCATCGATTAATCGGGTATTCGGAGTTTATGAAGTATTTTTTCTTTATTAAAAAGCAATACTAAATATACAAGAGAAAATAAGACAGGTCTCTTAAAATGAGTAAAAAAACTAATTTGTTTCCTTTTTAGAACAATTAGTTTTTATTGCTGAAATTGCACACATTAATATCTGAAAACTAAGCCCATTTAGTACATTACATTGCCATATTGAATTCAAAATGCAATATAATACAAATATAGAAATAAGGAACATGAATAAAAATAGAAAGAATAATTTCAAAGGTAAACCACTAACTTCAGCTTATGCATGATGCATTTAGTTTATCTAAATTAGTTTGTTTCTTTTTTTACTATTAAATAGTTATATATATATATATATATATATATATATGACTTTTTTTAGTATGTCTGTTTCTTCACTCAAACAATAACATGTTCGTGAAATAAACTCTCAGAGCAACTCTGGAGGTGAAGTTCATGTCCTCATTCAGTGCAGATGCAGACAAATTTATGAGCATCACGCGTATAGCACGTTAAACTGTGCAGTTCATTCACGCAGACACGCAGAACAGCCAGATGGCATGTGTAAATAACATGATTTTTTTGTATTCGAATAACTCTAGTTACTTGAGGAATCGTTTCAGCCCTAATAAACTCATAATAATTATATGAATCTGTTTTTAATTATAATCAATAAATGTAAATATACAATACAAATGAACACTTGGCAGCAAAAGATCTTCTCTCTAACATCACTTTAATTTTTTTTTAATTTAGAGCGAGAGCTACATGGGGAGAGTGGCTTCACTGCGTCAGATATGCGTCACTCTTTTCTCAGTGCTGATTGGTCCAGTTTTGGTTTGCGATCTCTATCCCAGAATAAAACCTGCTCTGGAGCAGGTTAGCCATGTAGCCTAAGTTACCATGGCGACGAAACCCATTCAAAACCAATCCACCTTCTTGAGCCCAAAAACTCAGATTATGCTCAAACTAAACGCGGATTTACCTGGGTAAAAACTCAAACCGGCTTCGTGATACAGGCCACTGTCCTCTTCACTGTTTTCTTTTCTATGCATAGCTTAAAGGCGGGGTGTCCGATTTCTCTTAGCCGTTGTTGATGTTCAAATCACCAAAACAAACACACCCCTACCCCCATCTTTCGCTTTCGTCAGCACTTGGCTAATGTCTGTCCTGTGCACCTTACTGCTGATTGGCTACAAGGTTGTTTTGGTACTCGTGCCTGACTCTGTTGTCGTAATTCGGACATCGGATACCCAGCCTTTAAGTGCAACACAAAGATCTGCAAGATTGTGTTCAGTTCATTTAGCGACGCTTGAGCAACCCAAGACCGTGTTGAATGTGATGTTTGTTTGTTTGTTTGTTGTTTGTCTGACTTTATTTTGATATTTTAAGATTGTTAATGTTTTCCCCCTCAAAGGAGCTGTTAAAATGTTCTGCTTTGTTGCATTGAAGAGATTTAAAGAGGGAGGGATAAGCAGTAGCGCATAAGCCAAATGGGATGCGAAGTGATGACAGCCTTCTGCAGCTACATCAGATAAGACTGCAGTGTTATCCCAGGGACTCGACCTTCACTGAAGAACCCCGCTATGTGCACTAGCGTGTGTCAGCGAACCCTCACTGTGAAGAGACATGAAGCGAGTCTTTGCTTTCATCAGAAAAGGCACTGCGTTTCTCTGCCCCTTACTTTTGCTCACAAAATGACATCCTAATGCAATTAACCTGTCACCCTCCAGCCACTGGCATTTATCCTTGACCGTGCACACTTGCTGCCCAAGTGATTAGCTCTGTTTCACTGTGTAGTTGTTCTTAAGAACGCATGTCTATGCTTTGTGATGGGCCACAGAGTGGCTGAATCAGACTTGTTGGCAGAATTGTTGGTTTGAGTTTCACAGCTCCCTATGTAACTCTGTTTGAAACAGAGTATTATTGATGTTTTTCCCCTGTTGGTCTCATTGTTTACTCTGCACTGTGTGGCCATGCTACGACTTCAAAAGTCTGTGGCCTCCCTTGTTCAGAGGACAAAGAAAGTTATAATTCTGGAGCTCCTGCACAGCATGAAATTAATGTGTACCAGCTACTCTTCGTACGGTTTTAGTATTCATGTTGTTTTGCAGACAGGATCTGAAATGACATTTTTGGAGAGCGAATTGAAAAACAAGCCATGAATATTTCTTGATAAAAATATTTAAAAACACTTAAGTAACTGTCTCTATTCCAATAATCATCTCTATGACATTATTTGACATTTATGCAATTGGCAGACGCTTTTATCCAAAGCGACTTACATTGCATTATATTATACATTTGTTTCTAAGTATGTGCAATCCCTGGGATCGAACTCATGACCTTGGCATTGCTAGCGCCATGCTCTTACCACTGATCCACAGGAAAGCCTTTGTAGAGTATTACAAAGTTACAGGCCACTGGCAAGGAACTCTGATTTACTTAGCGCTAGTTTTTCTTTAGGTATGTATTCATTTTGCACCCTTGCATGCAAGTGTCCTTGGTCCTAGTCTTCAGCATTTTAAAAGCATGCTTTCAACGTAATTGCATCTTCAGATGTTTAGCTATCTGTTGTGTCGACTGATGCATTCTGAAGTCATAATTTTCCTAACCTTACGGCATAAGGACTAGGAAAGGACAAGTTATAATTGGTAATGGGATTTCGCATGTCATTTTTCCAGGAGAATCCATGAAGTTGGCATCAGGGGAGTTCGCGGAGGATCCTTGTTCTTCAGTGAAAAGAGGCAACATGGTGCGTGCTGCTCGTGCCCTTCTCTCTGCCGTCACTCATCTGCTTGTGTTGGCTGATATGGCCGATGTATACCAACTCCTGCTTCAGCTCAAACTGGTAAGACCTACATATTTACACCACATTCTTTTTTTATTTGAAAGTTAGTTTACCCAGTAATGAAAATTGCCCTCATCCAGACCTCAATTGGACAGTTTACCCCCCAAAAATTCTGTCATTTTCTCACCCTCAAATTGTTCCAAATCTCTAAACTTTTATTTGTTCTGAGGAACACAGAGAACGATATTTGGAAGAATGCTGGTAACCAAACAGTTCTTGGCCACCATTCACTACCATAGTAGAAAAATTACATTTCATTTTTGTATGACTTTCTATATAAAATGTGAGAAGAAAAATCTGATAAACCATGTAGTAGTGTGTGCAATATATTCTACATTTTCTGAAGCTGTGTGATAGGTTTGTGTAATGAACTGGCCAAAGTCATAATTCGCTTATAATGGTCCTCTCCATCGTAGCTCTCAGATGCCACTTGCACCATCACGTTGTCTACTGCGTCACGTTTGGTTAGGGCACACGCAATAACCATCAGCATTTTCTTATTTGGGTTAGCGATTTCATTTCGTATGTTCACTCAAGATGTGACTCGAGGGCTTATGTGGAAATGTAGAGGGAATGTACCGAGCAATTTCCGTGTGCTGGCCCTCTTTTTTTGGAGTGGCTCATCTCATACCAACTAGTAGACATTCTCTGGCAGAATGTCAGCCCAGTCTTTTTTAAAGCATGTAACACTTGTTGGAACAAAAGTTTAAGGCTTAATATTAGACGGACTGTTCCAGGGGTTTAAGTGGTGTTAACGTTTAGATTCAAAGTGGGCCGATATCAGGGTTATTTCAAACCTTCATATCTTGCTCGAGCACTTCAGACTGAGTCTATCCCTGATTTCAGAGTTCTTTTTATAACCCCCTTCATTATCTCTAACCCTCATCAGTCTCTGGATCTTAGCAGAAGCTGAATGGGCTACCACAGAGCCTTGGCTTTGGTCCAGAGGAGGTTGTACACAAAGAGGCCTGAGTGTAGTTAATTTAACCCCTTTGATGATCTGCACTGGTTTTGGTGCTTTCATTGACCTCTGGCTTACATTGCTCAGCCTACCTGGCTTGAACTTCCTCCTCCTGTGATTTTATGCAATGCACAACCCGAAATCTGGGTCTGCAATTTATATGGACAGCTTTTTATATATTAACCATCTGCCTTTTAACTGCTGTGATTTGTTTTTTTTTCTGGTTGGGTTTTACGCATGTCGTGAGCATTGCTGTAGCCTGGACTTTATGGGACATGTAAGCCTGAGTTTTATATAAAATGTATTTGCGTTAAGTCGATGGGTTGTTGATACAAACTAAATTACAGTCGCCTTCTCTTCCTGAAAGCTATTGAATCACACTCTATGTAGTCCTTGATACAGTGTAGAGAGGTCCTGTCACGTTTGTGCACAAAATGATTTCCCTGCATTGGCAGTCATGTTTAAAGCATTGCTCCTCTCTGTGAGATTTTATTGGAAACGTGTGATACTGACATGAGTGGATTTCCTTTTTTTTAGCGTTACAATTAGATTTTCATGCCAGTGCTTTTCGGTTGATGTAAGTCATGATGGACGTTTGTGCAAGTGGGAGTAGAAGCTTTCTTGTGGAAGAGTAGGCGCTGTTTTTCCCATCGAATTGTTTTCAGAGCTTGGCTTGAATGATCAAATAAGAAGGTTTTTAAGAATGCTTATGTGACCATGAAACATTACTTTCCTTTGATTATGACTAATGCACTAATGATTTGACTAATGCATTTGCTGTATTAATTAGAACAAATGTCGAAAAAAAGGAAAATAATTATAGTTCAAGTTCATGATTTACTATTTTTTAGTTTTGTGCAGTCACGCCCATCGCAGTTGGATGGCAATGATTACATTTCGCTAATCATCGTGGTGCAGTCATTTCATATTGATACGCACAATTAGTGACTAGGTATTGCTTAACTATATAGAAAACTTTTTTTCTTTGCTATGCGAGTTGTGACCTTGACGCTTGAGCCTTGACGCTTGAGCCTCTGCGCAAGCCTTCGAAATGAGATGTAGCATGTATTTTTATTTAATCGCAGTTTAATATTAAAATCTTATCAGTTAACAGTTAATGTTCGGATAATGAGCATCGGTTCTCGGTTAGGTTCTTCGGCTAACCGAAATGAGCATCCCTAATGTGAGCATTACAGAAACATTCTATAAGTGTGGCTCAGTGCTTGATACGCAAGCTTCAGATGTGTTTGGTTGGTGTGCAGGAGCAGGTTTGATTTCGGCTTCCTGGTCTGGTTATTCCGGGATCCATGCTCTTCAAAATTGCCTGTCCACAGTCACTTGTCTCGATTAATGAAAAGTGTCAGTTGTAAATTTTTCCTAGTTGTTTTTGACAACGCTTAATGACAGGCTGCTGCTCTCCTGCTCCATGTCTTGATTGTAACTGTCTCTGGGTACAAAAATGTCCTTGTAGTGCAAGATTTTTGGGAAAAGGGGGCATGTCTAATTAATGGGCGGGTCTGGTAAAGTTCCGGAATGGCATTGCTTACAGCATCTTTTGATTTCTTTTTTTTTTCTTTAATCGTTTTCCATGCTTACCCAACAGGTGGAGGAGAACATGGTGAAGGTGCGTAACGCTGGCACCGAGCAGGACCTGGGCATCCAGTACAAAGCTCTGAAACCGGAGGTGGACAAACTGAACATGATGGCAGCCAAGAGGCAGCAGGTACTCACAGTTCTCTAAACCTGAAGAAAATTCTTGTTTGAGGATGTACTGTCATCCAATGGCATGGAATTTTCCAGCCACATGTGAAGCATAGAGAGTACCACTGGTTACAGATGATGCGTATAAGCATGGACAATCTCCTTAATACCATTTTGGGAGGTGAAAATACAACTTTTTTTTCTAGACTGACAAAATCCATTTAAATGTTAAGAGAATTGAGTCTTTGGGATTTTTTTCTCATCTTATCAGGTTAAGCAGTAGTCAGCAGTAATGGATTTTAGGATGAATTTTCCAGGTGAACTCACTGACTAATGCGAAACATTGTTTTGCTTTTAAGTGAGATTATAGTATCTTCACAATGCTAATTATTTCTCTGTTCAAATGTGGAGTGGAACTGTTCAGTTGATATTTATTCAGTGTGATTTCGCATCTCATGCTACACTGGGCCCTTCCAATTTTATAATTTCAAAAATCATTCGGCAGACGCTGTGGCCCTACTTCTGAGGTGCAAATTGCTTGGGTATTAAATCTTTTCCATCAGCCTTTTCTGCATCTGCTCTATGGAATGAGGCATAACTCTTCAGTAATGACAATTATTTAAGCCGCTTGCATGTTACCTACTTTTTTTGGGACAGTTTTAACTTTTAGTTAAGCAGTTAAAGTCCGGGTAAAGAGAATTCTGAGAATTGTTTCTAAACACATTATAGATGTTAGAAATGTATTGCTGAAACACATTACAAAGACTCAGAAATATGTAGTACTGAATTGTGGAGTTAAACTGGTTTTCACCAATTCTCTATTCAGGATTTTATGGGTGGGGCTAAAACAGGGGCTCGATGATGTAATGGAGCGTCTGAGCATGCATGGCCCCTCCCCTATCACTAGAGTGCCTAGCATCAGGCGTCCAATCAGTCACTGGC
Source organism: Triplophysa rosa (assembly GCF_024868665.1). NCBI lineage: Eukaryota > Metazoa > Chordata > Actinopteri > Cypriniformes > Nemacheilidae > Triplophysa > Triplophysa rosa. The sequence continues at coordinate 19,458,719 of NC_079902.1, forward strand.
TCATGGGGTTGTAAACTCACGCACACGCTTTCAGGCTCTCTCACGGTATCACTCTGCCCAACTAAACAAATCTCACACCAAATAACAAGCAAACGTAAAGCAGATACGTAGGGGAATAACGCGAACGGAAGGAGGATCATTGCGCGTGATCTTGACATGCTTCAGTGACTATGTATTGATGAATATCGCACGCATTGACTCGCACATGTTTGAATTCAAATCCTCCCATTAAAATCTTCACATATAGTCTACTGGGAACTCGGGTTGAATTGACGTGAGTGGGTGTGGGTTCACTGCCAACTGCGGACGCCCCCAGCATTTGAGATCAAAGATCAAAGATTTTGATAACTTATTTTATTTACTTGGATGATTTTTTTCTCCGTTCAAATTTGGCTGGGTGGTTAATAACACACTTTTCTGTTGTGTGACAAACTCCGAACACATATTTTAATGTCACTTTACCCGGACTTTAAGAGTATGGTACCTTAATGCAAAATCTGCAGACTAGCTATCAATGTAATGCTCTGTTCCACAACCTAAAGGGGAGTTGCCAGTTTGATTGGAGTGCACATGGTCCATTTTTAGCTATTTTGCAGACTGCTGGGCTGTGCTTTAATGATCTGACTATGAGCATGTGTTGACCCTTGGGGGGTTGCTTCAATGACCTTATTATGACAGGCCTGTAACATCACCTCTGAACTCTCCTCTTCATATGACAGGAGCTCAAGGACGTCCATCACAAAGACCAAATGGCAGCGGCCCGTGGCATCCTGCAGAGGAACGTTCCCATGCTGTACACGGCCTCACGCGCCTGCCTGCAGCACCCTGACGTAGCTGCCTACAAGGCCAACCGGGACCTCATCTACAAGCAGCTGCAGCATGCTGTTTCCGGCATATCTAACGCGGCCCAGGCTACCACCAGCGAGGACTCCAGCTTCTCCCACCCTCAAGGTAGAGGAGAGCTGGCCGACGCCCTCAACAACTTCGATGTAAGTCAATGAGCCAGCATTGGATGTCACAAATTGGACCAGTTTCTCTAATTTAGACAGAAATAGCAGTCTAATAAGTGAGTGGAGAATTGGCATTCCACATCACTGCTAGGGCTAAACTGAGAAGCTGCTTCCCTGTAATTGAAGCGAATTAGGTCTGTAAGCATTGTCATTTAGTGAACAGATTTTAGGTGGCGCGGTGATTGCTTTAGGACAGACTTGTATGCAATAACTGTAGAATGACATTGTTTAGACTTTAGTCTATGTGGAAAGCTTACACACTTTAATGCAGTGGTGAATTTCTACAGCGTACTGCTCGATTCAGGTCCAGAAATGTCAAATTTAAAATAAATGGAAAAGGTTGCAATGAGGCATTATGAAATATGCAATCCCTAGTAGACCTGAGGCATGTCTTACGGTTTTGAAACGCAACTGCTGCTGTAATTGCTGAATCATTAATTCATCATCGGGGTCTGAACTTTTAGTAACGGCAAATGTTTGGAAATTCATACATAAGTTAAATATGTAGGCACCAGTTATGATTGCCACCAGAATGGTCAGACTACAGAAAACCATTTCAGAAATTCTGTGTCTGTGGTTGGGGTTATAGAAGGAATTTCTTTTTTGTAGACAGGGATATAGGTGAGCATATAAGTAGGATTGAACTCCAACTGATGCTGGCTTTATCAACGAAAGAGTGCAAGAGCAGAGAGTTGTTGACATCCTGCGTGATTGAGCTGTGTCGAGGAGACGCTAATCCTGGACTGAATCCGATTATGTTTGTATGTCCAAACAAAGCCGAGCTACTGACCTCAATGAGTCTTTCACAAGTTTAAACTTGGGTTGCTAGGTTCAGTCAGGTCACGGCCGTGGTGTTTTGATCCTAACACCAAAAGATTATGGTAATGGTTTGCAAGGAATGCATTTATTTGATGATGTGACTTGTGCTGATGAACCACGATCATAGCCTCTAAATTTAATTTGAGGTTAAGGGTAACATTAGATCATTAGCTATCCTTCATTTATTCGCGTCTTAGTCTGTTCTGGAATAGGATGCGAACCATTAGTCGGTTTTGGTCTGTTGCATTCTCAACATTTTAAACAATCAGTTAGTGAAATGATGTATTCAAATGATATGCATGATCTGTAATGTTGCCATAGAGATCTTCTGAAAGGAGAAAAAGTAGATTATAATGGCACCAGCACTGTTCTTTTGCACTTGAGTGTCCAGACACATTCCCTTTTAGATGTGTTCGTGTCGAGAACAAGCAACCCTTTATTTTGAATTTAAAGAGATTTCAATGGTGTACGTGATAGATATCAGATATCTCCTGAGCTTAGTCCTGATTGTTTGCTTTTGTAATTTTGACCAAACCAGGTGCATCTAATGTAGGGTTGAAATTAGTGCTGCAACGACGCGTCGACGTCGTCGATTACGTCGACTTCTAAAATTTCACGCACTTTGTGCGTGAAATGCGTCGACGCTTCGTATTATTTACGTTTATCTGCTGTAATAGCAGTTTCTGTTCCCGGGCGTGTGCAAATTAATCAGCAGAACAAGAGAAAGTATAATTCACCCGACAAAAAGCGATCGAGAGCCTCGGACGCAGTAAGTTAGTGAATGGACGGAGGAATTCCCCCTAACGTTACCCCCTGAATGCGATCATCACAGCATGGACACGCAATCACAAACGGACGGAGAGGGGCGCGTAGATGTAGACTTTCATAATGAATTACTTTTTTGTAATTTACTTTTTTGTAATGTAAAACTACGCTTTACATTAATGATTTACACTGACTGACTGAAGGACTGACTATCATGAAACCACCAATGCACTTTTTATGTCATTCGTTAGCTTTATGCGAGGAATAAACCAATATAGCATAATTAAGAAACTCTGACCTCCGCTGGTGCTGTCTGTCAATCTCCAGTCAGCATGCGTGTGTACGGTGACGGTCAGGACGCTACTCTTTCCAAGATGTTCCAATGTTTTCATTATTCTTCATAATGACAAGATGATAGTCTATGGTTTTGTTTAAAATGTATTTTGCTAGAGACTGTGAGTTAACGTTACTAGCTGAGTATAGCTTAGCTTATTAGAAGCACTGGAAGCGGTCTGAATATTTTGCGTCTTCATACGAAATAACTCTTTTTAAACCTCTGATTTAACTGTATACTGTCAGATGTGTTAAACATGTAACATATCATCTCTTCTCGTTGTGTTCTAACTATTATTTACTTTGGGGAGCAAAATGATCCCCGGGACTTCAGAAGGAGTAGGTGCTTTAAGCGCATCATTGTGCGTCCGGGATGCGCATAACTGTAAATAACGAAGCGAATGCATTAAGCGCATCATTCTGAGTTCCGGGTGCGCGGGCTCGCTTTAACGCCACTCTGCATTAGTCTTTTATTCGGTGATAGTTTTGTACAATAAACAGAGACAGATAGTAGTATTTTACTTTTACTAAATTATATTATGAGACTGAAAATAGAGTCGGATATTACTTAGAGGAAAAAAATACAGAGCATATATCATGCTCTAGTATTTCATATACACATTTTTTAATGTTTTTACATTTACATTTAGTCATTTAGCAGACGCTTTTATCCAAAGCGACCTACAGATAAGGGAAACAATGGAAGCAATTGGAACAACATAAGGACAACAAAAAGCATAAGTGCAATAAAACATTTTTTTTACCTTTGATACAGTACTTAAGTACATAAAAAATCAGTATTTTTTACTTTTAAAATTAAAACTACTTCATTAAAAGAAGATGGTGATTTAATGTAAACACGGATTAAAATGTTAAAACAACAATATTTATTTATAAAATGGAGTGGAGTAAAAAGTATGATTTGCTTTATAATGTAAGAAAATACTAGAACTTATTGTTTATTTGCAAAGTTTGCCAAAGGATTAATCCAAAAAATCTTTATTAGATAAAAATAATCGTTAGATTAGTCGACAATTAAAATAATCGTTAGTTGCAGCCCTAGTTGAAATGTAACGCGACTGTTTACATTTGCTAAAACAAATCCCAGTTGATTCAGATTAGTGGTTTGCATATGGAGTTTTTCAGTGTTTGATTTAATATAGAAAACTTACATTGTCAGTTCTTTGAGTGATCGTGCCCACTAAAAGCCTAAATGTAGATTTGTTTTTACATGTTGTAACTGTAACGGAATAAGAAAATTTGGTGACACTAAACTAGGAAAATGAACACTGATTATGTGGTTAGACACAGTCGGCCTTTCCACAGACTATTCGTGACAATAATGAATATTGGAAAATTTGTGCTAGGCGAATACCAGGCTGCTTTGGATTTGCCAGGTTTGTGGCATTAAATTCTTGAATTCGTAAGTGAGCTGGTGTTATTTTTGTGAAAGATTGCCACCATACTTTGTGTGCTAATAAATTTACAGTCTCCGTAGCATACAGCCCTAATCTAATAAATGCTTGATACAGCCCGTGGAGTGTTTACAGGCTGCACTTATTAAAACACGATGTGCAAAATACACTATTTTTATTTGCTGCTTTGAAATGGATGCTTTTAGTCATTCAATAATAATAATGAGGGAAGGCTTTAGATATTAGCACAGTACTTCATTTAATCTTTAACATCCTTAATTAGAGCCTGTCTATTAGTCTTGCTTATAGCAACGGCCCCCTTTTGAGCAAGGGTGTATGGGAGACGTTCATCCAGGCAAAACCGCTCTAAATTATACGTGTAAACAAAGTCAATGTTTCAGACGCATCCAGCATCCGCCTGTTAAATTTGCAGCTAATCTGGCACCGCAGGTACTCGTCTCTTGTGGTGAGTGGGTTTGCTCATCAGGTTCCCTGTGCCTTGATTATCTGTTGAAAGATTTAGCACACACTGGTGTCAGGTCTGGTGTCGCCCCGCTAAAGAGATCGCGACAAATCAAATCAAACCCTGTCACTCTGTTGTCTGGCCATTGATGTTTTCTTTTTGCAAGCGTGAGCTCTCATCCTCAATCTGGGGCCTATTAATTATTGAAGTAATAGCTTCTTGTCATGTTTCTTGGGTTTTGTGCTCCCTTTGTTTCTCCAAAACTGTCTCTCGGGTTATTTGGATCAGGGAGTTCAGGGGCCCTTCAGAAAGCTGTGATCTTCAAAATCTGCTTCGTCTCTGGGGCTCGCATGCTTTCGTTTCTTATTTTGCATTCTCACCCTCTCGAGGTAAAGCCACCTGGCTTTTCATCATCTTCCCACTTGACTGCGAATAAATCTGGAAGTTATAGATTAATGTAGTATTCATTAGTCATCGGGAGCTGTAGGTGTAGTTGTGTGAGTCAGTCGCTCTCGCTCTTTCCCTCCCCTCCACCCAGCTCTTGTTCCCTTTTACATGCCGCAATTATCCTCAGTCACTCTACAACAATGGACCGACTCTCTCTTTTCTGCCTCTAACCCGAGCCCTGATAAACTGTTTGTCATGTTTGTCGATTGACTTATCAAGACCATCTTTCCCCTTTTGTTTATGAGCATGGTTAGATTACACTGCATCGGGCTGTATTGTAGTTCGCTGTTCTCTTGTCCTTTCCATTGAGATTAAACCCATTAGGAAGTGACAATTTAATCATGCGAAGCCACACCGCAGAATGGTTTCAAAGCTCGCAACAAAATTAAATTTTATAGATTACTTTTTATTGTTACATATGGTTTTTTGTCCCTCGTACTTAGTTTTATCAGAATTTATTTGAGAGGAGCAATAAATCTGAAGTGATTTAACTTGAATTAGGAGGTTTCAGAACGATTCCTTCGCAGCAACCTAAGGCTAATGATGTAACATAATGCTTAATTGTAAGTGAAGCAAATGTTCTTTTTTTCTCTCTTCAACTAATCAATACCAGGCACAAAGCATGCCAAGATTTTTCTCAGCCGCAGACGGCCCACAGCTCTATCCATACCTGCGCTCGCTAGAATTATCGGCACCCTCAGACCTCCATTACATTGATTGTGCTATACTATGTGATTGGCCCAGTTTTCACTCTTGACCTTGCATGCTGCTTTTCTGGAGAGTTTTAAAAGCATGCGTTGAGCTCATCACGCCAGATCGATCTGCGCGCAGCTGAATTATTACCTTTTCAGCAATATCCAGGGATGATAAAACCTGTTAAAGTCATGTTTTAGACATTTTCAATCAGCGAAGATCAACCTTGCATTGCCTTAAATCACAGTCACACTTCTGTTTGAAAACTTTTCGGTCCTGCAAATGCTCCCAGTTTTTTTTTACGGTCCTGCAAATGCTCCCAGTTTCTTTTTTTACGGTCCTGCAAATGCTCCCAGTTTCTTTTTTTTAATTCAAAACTACGGATGCACCGATATGTAAATTTTGGCCGATAATCCTTTAACATTGGTAGCCGATGACCGGTATATTGGCCGATTTACAGCATCTTGATATGAATATAAAATTCTCTAAGACTGAAACAAAAGGCAAAAATGAACAACTGCTTTTATTTGAAAACATTCACTGTAGAAAACAAGGTAGCCATTAGTTCATCACCTTCAAACTTTAGAACGTAGTTCTTTTAAACCACCACTGCTTCACTCGTACACGTGTTTAATGCTTGTGGGATCTGTTAAACAAACGCACCCAATAGTAAACAATCTAAATCTAAATGAGGGCTTGCATACTTTTGTAGTTTGGGTTTGCACTAGGGCTGGGCATTAAAAAATGATCGATTATCGACTGTAAAATCATCGCGATGTCCGATAATATCGGGTGTGTTTGACTTCATGCAACGTTGCGCAGACAATCAATCTGCGGATACGGACCGGGAGGGACCCGCCAAGTGCCAAACAAACACGCACGCGTGCACATACAAACACACAGGCGCGCCACACGCACAAACCAGTGTTGCAGTGACTTCTTTCATCAGGTAAAGCGCATAGATAAACCATAGCTTTTATGCAGTAGAAAAATGTTGCAGGTGTCCTGAAATTTCATCCTACCCGTCAGATAATCCTACCAGCGCGCACATCAATGTTACGTCATTTGTTTGAGCTATAAAATCATCCTACCTGTTTATTTTATACTGCTACGGGAATATGATAGTGTATTTTCGTTGTTAAATCATCATACATATAGTACAATTTGATAGGGTGTTGCGCTGTAAATTAATCCTATATGTTTCTTTTATGCTGGTAGGATCTGACAGGGTATTTATGCTGTAAATTTATTTTGTGTTTATTTTAAGATAGTAGGACTATCTATCTTGACAGGGTATTTTGCATTGTAAAATCATCCTACCTGTTTATTTTGTCGATGTGGTTTAGATTATATTAAGTTTTGCCCTGCGGTAGGAAAACCTGACAGGGTAGGACAATTCGAACACCGGTACAGCTCCGCGAGCGTGAGGTTTTGCTTTGCCGACGCAGCTCGTCTTTCTCTTGGTCTATCTGTGCAGCGACCGGCAGAAAACAGCAGCACTTTCAACTGACCGAACAAAACAGCGTTTCCAAAACTCTCACTGTTATTGACTGCCTGGGCATATGAACATTAACATTCACGCCTACATCGCATGATAATGTTATAACGCGTATTTTCCATTATTATCAATTATCATCTGGTATCTGTCTGTTATAATCGACATCGGGATATTTGCGAGACATCGGTGATATACGATAACATCGTCACATCGCCCAGCCCTAGTTTGCACTGTTGTATATTATAACTGTACAGAGGTGAGGATATAACTGCTCTATTCTTAGTAGTAGTGTTTTCAAGAAACCAGACACCCTTACAAAGGAGAGGCGTCCTCTGCCCGCCCAGATGGCATCTGTGTAAATGGCAGCAAAAAAGTGTGTGTGTGTGTGAGAGAGAGATATGCTTGGTACCTCGGATCATGCGCGTCTTAATTTCCTGGTGACCGTGCAGAAACTTCAGCACGCATGCACATTTTTTCCACATCACTTCTTGCTGCTTAATTTGAAGCTGAAGCAACTTTTTGCAGAGAGGGTGATTGGGAGAGAGGGAGAGAGAGGCTTGTTGCCATGCCAACGTGACATGCAAGCAAAAGAGGTCAGATGAGATGAGGCTAATAAACTCGGATTCTAACAACTGAATTGTTGAATATTTTACTGCCTATATGACATCAGACAGACAGGCTCTTCACATTGCTGAGGATTGATTCTCTTTGCTGCTAGCTGTGCCGGCCATTTTTTTTCACTTCTATCGGTTTTCTGGCATGTCAGCGGCTTCTCATTCGTTTTAATTGCACCCGACATTGACAAGTTTATTCTTCAAAACGACAATGCGCTGTCCCTAAGTGAATGTACCGCGCAGAATTGCTCAGAGGAGGAACTAGGGATATCCAAAATGTCACTCTGGCTCGAACAGGAAAAATAGCAGTGCTTTATATGCACAACTGCATTTTATTGCCCCGGGCTGAACTCTGATAGCTGTGCCGTTTAGGGTTAGTTGCTTTCTTTTCTCTTGTACAAACTGCTGTATTTACCAAAGCTTCTTCACTAAAATACAGATTGGGTAATACCGCTTGGCCGCAGACAGAAAGCCGGCCGTCTGATGCATATTGCACACAAATGGACTGGGTTAATACTAACAGTGCCTGGTGATGTCAGATCTTTGAAAGATATTCATTGTTTTGTTTGAAGCTCTTAGTACCAGTTAGACTATATAGCCATACATAACTCTGCTTATGGATATGTGAGATTACTCAAACCAGGTCTAATAATTTACATAATCTGCAGTTAAACTTGATTTTTGTTCCGTTTTTTTTCTTTTTGGCCTCAGTGGATAGTTCAAATGGCTTTTAAGAGACTGCCACAGAGCTCATTTTAAAATGCAGCTTAGGTGCACAGGTGAGTTAATGCAGACTGTGATTAAGCAAACCCGTTGGCTTCAAATTGCATCAGGGTCCTAGACCGTCATTTTAGAACTTGTGAATTATTGATTTGTCCAGTTAATATCATAGTCTATGCCTCGGTGTAAGGAGAGACAGATTCCACATTTGTTTAACCATGTTTCTCATGCAGCTCATAGTGATGACCATTTATCTGTCAAACTCTTAAAGTTGAACATTTGGTATGAGAAAGTGTAATTCACAGTTATCCTTTGCAAAGAAATGCTGAATGGCATTATCCGAGTACATGAATTGTGTGAATGTGCTTCATCTTCATCTGTGCTTATACATGTTTTTTTTCTCTCTCTATCCCCCCACAGAAGCAGATCATCGTGGACCCTCTGAGCTTTAGTGAGGAGAGGTTCCGCCCCTCTTTGGAAGAGCGTCTGGAGAGCATTATAAGTGGCGCCGCCCTCATGGCCGACTCCTCTTGCACGCGTGACGACCGTCGCGAGCGCATCGTGGCCGAGTGTAACTCTGTGCGCCAGGCCCTGCAGGACCTGCTCTCCGAGTACATGGGCAATGTAGGTGCACTTCAAATTCAGTTTTTCCCTTTTAATTTCATGTAGTCTTCACCAGTTTACAGGTTCCTGAATGGCAACGGTATATACCCACCTGCTACCTTAGACAGGCACTCTCCTGCGCCGAGAGTTTTATTTGGGGGGCAGTGCACATCACGTTCTCTGGTTGGTGTTTTATAAAGACCTCCAGGTTCATCACAATTTGTCTGTGCCGACTGGCTTTTGAACAGAGGAGTTCAGTGCACACAAGCTACCCGCTGGGCTACTGATCTGTGCATTGAATTGTTTGACTGCTGTGGGTTTCAAATAATTCTTTGTTTGCTCACCAACATAGTTTTTTGTGTCCTCTACATTTCGCTTGTTTTTATTGTAGCCTATCTGTCTTTTATCCTGCAGTTGCATTCATTTTGTTTCAATGCCAGGCATGAGTAGGTTTGAAAAACATCATTTGAAAGGAAGTGTTTTGCATGCAGCTCAGTGGGTGATACGATGTGTTTGGGGTCCATTGGGTAAATCAAGAATTTAAAGGGTTGTTCATCTGTGGTTGCTGCAGTTATTGAAAAATGTGGCTCAATTGAAGAAAATTGGACATTTTCTTGCACCCAACTGGCATGAAGTGTACTAAAATTGGTAGTATTCAGTTGAACAATGTAATACATTTTGAGGTGTCAATTGAAAATGTACTGAACACCTGTGATGTATTTTGTATTCGCTCACCACAATTATGTGATTTCTTTGAATTGTCTGCATTTGTGGTGTTTTCTCGGCAAACACTGAGGTATGCAATTGAAGTTGTTCACAATTAATTGCATACATTATGCATTTCCAATATGTAATCAATTGACAGTTAAATAAACTACATGTATAGTTACATTTACTTAAGTTCAGGAGGAGCATGATAATGTAATGCAACGAATCAGCGCGGAGTAGACGCTATATAAAGCCGTCCCTCACCTCTGTACCATGACAGTTTTGCAGCATCCATCCTCCACCCCATCGCCTCACTCGCTACTGGTATCTATCCTATACTTCAACGTACGAGTGATCAATGTGTTCTTTCACTGTGTTTGTATGTCTGTCTGTGTTAGCCATCCCTTTTCTCAGCTTCATTCACGTCTTTTGGAATTGCTTCCCCGTTTCTAGATTATCCAGTATTTTCCTCTTTCCCTGTGTAATCAGTTCTACCTTTTTGTTGGGAAGAAACATTTCTCTTTCAAGGTATTAGGGGACAGTACTGCCATCCACAAGTTTGTTATAAATATTGTATAGATAATAACAAGCTCCCTCGGTCCCTCCCAATAATGTCTATGCCTCAAAGTGTCAAGCGCCATGTATTGTGTGATAGCTTAACATAGTAGTGTGCCACATCACAGAAGATGATGTTGTGGGGGGATGGAGAACGTCTTACAGGTGTCACTGACTATTTGTGTCATTCTTACTAAACATCAGGCAGCAGCAGGTCCCCGGCACTGTCTGTAAGCACGGCGGTGTTCTCGGCAACACAAGCTGACGCGCTCCAGATGGCTCATCGCAGGTTCAGCGTAACAGACTATGATTCTGAGCAGCGTCTGTCATTATTGTCCATTTTTAAAGAGGCTCTCTGATAACATCTAGCGAGCCGTTTGGCGTGGATAAGGCATGAGCATTCAATAAAGTCAAATTACACATTCGATTTCTAGTGCGGTTTCAAGTGATCTTCGAAGAGTGCCCGTGCCAGGATTAGAAAAATCATACTTGATTGATTCCAGCCGTGATTGTAATCGCTAATGGCTATTTGCGTAATAAGCTAGTCATGCCATCTAACATTTGCCGTATTACAGTGACCGCATGAGAAACGCTAACATAATTGGACAAGACCCTAGAGAGCCACCTCTTATGAGACCCTAGAAGAGCATTATGTATAGAATTATTTATGCGTTCTGATGTCTCAGCGCTGATAATGACATAGAGCCACCTTGTGTCTCCATAGAGACGTTTGTCTTTTCTAATGCATATGGTGCTGCCCGTGATGCGTACATTACCGTCGGCGCTTTAATGCGTACCCTTGGTGCTGCAGGTTTATTTTAAGACACCGGTTCATCCAAGCAGCACCCGGCCCGTTTCCAAACAGGTTTTCTACTTGACTAGGCCTTTGCCGCGTGTCTGGCCCAACGCACACAGCCTTGCTCCTCAGTCGTGATGCACAGCTAACATGACAAGGTGCTGGCTGCTCATTCGCTCTGACAGGAGGAATAGATGAGGAACATGATATGTCCATTGTCCATCCTTTTCTTGCTTCGCCGGCTCCGGAGCGCGTCCTTCTGGAGCCTCCAGATGTTTTGGCCAGCAATACGTTTTATATTTGACGTTATCTACTTTTTTGGCTCTGTATCATTTTTTGTGTTTTATAGGAACGGCTAGATGGGTAATAAATTGCCTATAAGGACTATAAAGAATACATGGTGCTGATAGCTTGCTGTTTTAGGTCCTGAGAGTGGAGTAAAGTTTGGTATTGATTATAATGCAGGCGCCGTCTTTTAAATTATGCGTTTTGTTTAAGATCTTTGGGCAAGTTGCTGAAAACTGTGCATCTCTTAACTTTCTGTCCTTCAAAGGTACAAACATAGTTCTGCCTTACCTTTTTTTGTCCTGGTTAAATAGAGGAATGCATTGGGTGCAGTAGCTTTGGATTTTGATTAGTGTAAGAAAGGTGCGGCTCCTCCCCCTGTTAGAATGAATAACTAGTCTCTCATTCAGTTTGTGTTTGTGCTCTGGTCGTGTTGTTAAATGAGCTTTGATGGCCCGCAATAATACAGAGATTAAATTGGTGTTCTAAATTCAATTTTTAGCTGACTGATTTGTCCTGGAATAAAGGAACTGCCTTGTTTGAGGTGACCTGGTTTGATTGAAGGAAATATTGGCTTGACAGCTTATGGGCTTTCAGTCACAGCTGAGGCTGTGCTCTATTAGAAGAGTTTTGCCCTTTAAACCGTTTTTCCTTCTATTTAGCTACAAGTGCATCAGCTTTTCCTTCTGCATCTGTGTCAAGCAATATGTCGACATGCAACTTTGCTCAATTAAATTTATCTCAAAAATAATGTTTGGATAAAAGACTAGAACATGTTTTTTAAAGTGCATAATGTTTGATAGCGATTGAGCTTAAAATCATATTTAAGAACATGTAAACACCTTAAAAAATCTTGTTTTAGTGTGGAAATGTTACAAACCGTTAAGAAAAACCCAACTGGCTTTTACATTTACGTTTTTGCAGATGCTTTTATCCCAAGCGACTTTCATTTAAGTATACATTTGATCAATATGTGTTCCCCGGGTCCGCGGTATAATAAGTAGCTTGTAGGGTATTTTGAGCTGAAACATCACAGACAAATTGTAGAAATAACAGAGACTTATTTCGCATTTTTAAAAAGCTGTGTAATTTGTCCACTTTAAGGTAAAAAGCACTTGATTTGACACTTATCAGAATGCTGTGAATTTCACTTTCCACATGAGAGGTTTGGCAGTGTATGTTTATTTTGACAGTCTTTCTCACAAATCAGCTGCCTAAAGCCGACTTCAGTATTCTTTAAATAAGAGGTCTTGGGAGGTTAATCTGGAATTTGAGTTCTGTAGCTGTAGACTCTGGCAGCGGCATAACATTTGAATAATATTTATGAAAATTAAATAAAATGACAGTTTGCACCAGCTTTGTTTTAGGACATCAAGTTGATAGGGCTGAAGAAGCATGATTTCTTTACATTATTATGTTATGAAGTTCTTCTCAGACATCCATAAATAGCTTTTGTTTCATTTTGTGTTTGTTTAATGTCTTGGATTGACAAAACCAGATCTTTGCTTTTGATTCTTCCTCAGTTGCATATTTAAAATGAATTTGTGGAGCATAACCACAAAATAATCAAACCGTCATAATAGATTTAATATTATGATGAATACTAACATTTTAATCACCGTTTTGTGACCTGAATTTAAGAGGTTTGATTATCTTCGAGTAGAAACAGTGCATGTAGGCAGAAAGCGAAGACACACGTTGAATTATAATAGACTGCCGCATCCTATTTTAGCTCATGCTTTCAGAAGCTTTTCTAGACGCTTTAAAAATAGATCACAATTAATCGCCGATTAGTGCCGAGATTGATCCGGCCCTCGTTACTGGGAAAAGCTTTGTAATTGTTACGGCGAATCTTAAACTTGGTCTTTGCTGCAACCCAAACTCAAGTCGATTGAGATTTCGACTTAAAAGTCTAACCCAGACTGATTAGTCGAATGATTAACAATGCAGAGCACAGCTAAATAAACAAGGCTCTCCACTTTGCTGAGCACGAGCTCATGGGTTTGAGTGTTGCGGTTCAAGCACGGATTTAATTATCCTATCCTCTCGTGACTAGTTCACGCGACATGTCCGTTCACGACATTTCTGCTGCATTTTGTTAATAATACATTTCAGACCTTCCGACTCCTCCTGTAGAGGTGATTGTACACAAGGCGAGCTGGCAGTAATAAGGTTTGACATGTCAAGCTTTTGACATTTTAAATTCTTGAACTTGAAGGCAAACATCTGAAGAATCTGTAAAAAGACAGACGCCGGTTTCTCGCAAGCTTTCCGAGACATCCGTGGACTGACGGGGGTTGGAGGTCTACACGTACTTGCCTCCTGTCTTTTTCTTCTATTCTCTGTTTCACATTTTCCTCTTTGCCATGGGCATTGAGCAAGATTGACACCTGGTCCTGTTTCATGACAACTTATTTTATTATTGCTTTGTCTGTCCACAAACTGTGTGTTTTTTATTTTTAACTTCACACATACGGTTACCCTTGAATAATTGTCTTTTCTCATAAATAGAAATGGCATTTGAACAGTAAGTGTGGATCATTACCGTTTGACCTTTTCTGCTGAAATTTTCTGCTTCAGAAATTCAGTGTGGGGACACTTGCTTGTTAAAGCTAAGCCGTAATGAGTCCTTGGCTAACCTGTTGGCTTCTGGTTTCCCCAATATTTGCCAGTATTAATTAAGTTGAGAGTTCCTGCAGAGTATGTTTGAAAAAGCCAGTCCACTTTTAATCAGTTTGTCTTGTTTTTCCCATTCAATTCAGGTTATTAAAAGCAAAAGTTATTTGGTCTATTCCTTTGTAACCTCATCTAAATGCATAATTAAAACAAATTACACCCCATGTAGTGCATCTAGGGAGTGCTTTTCTGTCCCCGAGGCTTTGGTTTAATTTACAGCTCTCTGTAAAATGCAAATCTGTCACACATGGGCTGTCAGATGGTTTTCCCATACCTGGTCCTTGATGATTTAGCTGTTTAAATCACGTCTCTTACTTTTCAGCGAGATGGATAAGGTACAATTTTGCCCAAGCAGTTTTAATAGCACAAGGTATGAAACACAGTCTTTCTGCACCCTTTACTCTCTTTCTTTTCCTTCCCTCTCCTCCTCTCTCTCTTTCGCTCTCTCTCTCTTGTACATACACCACCCTTGTTTTTTCCCCTTTCTTTTTCTCTCTCGCCTTCCTCTTTCTCATGCTCGCTTTTTTATCCAATGTATCCAAAGAGTGAAGAGTTGGCACTTCTAAACATTAGTCTTGCACTTTAAATTATGATTAACAAAAATCTGTTTTTGTGTGATGATCTCATCTGTCAGGATATTGATTTGAATTGTTGGTTATGCAGCTGTGGAATGCACCTTCTGGTCAAATGGTGTTTAGTGTTTAGTGATTTTCCAAAAGCTCTCAAGTGTATTTGCTTCTTATTTAACAGAAATAGAAGCCTAACTTCAACATGAAATTATCACTTTAGCAAAAGACTTTAAATGGCACCCAGTATTCACTCTTAACAAGGTGATGCAACATCCTAATATTAATGTCTTTCAAATACAAAATAATCAGTTTTTCCACATAAAACGGTCACAATATTTTACATCGGTTATGTGATCATAATTTCCAATCAACCGCATGCACAACATGTTAACTTCCAATCAACTGCATGCACAACGTGTTAATTTCCAATCAACCGCATGCACAACGTGTTAATTTCCAATCAACTGCATGCACATGGTGTTATTGCTCCTAATACAGTAAACTGTCATAGAAACGTGTATCTTGAACACTCTAAATTAGTGTAACCAAAAATATTGTTTGACTCGAGCTTTTTTCTTTTTATGGCGTTTGATTTGTTATGGGCGCTGATTCTCATTGAGCACTTTCATCAACTCGTGTCGCATGCAAATTGATGCTGAAGCAGTCTAGAGCTGGCCTGACCTCTGCTAAGGTTTAAATACGAGCTGATAAAATGCATGTTTAGGCGGCGGAGGCGTGGCACTTGCCGGATTTATAGCCTGCTCTCTGCAGTCTCATCGCATTTACTGTAGCACGTCGAGTGTGTGCGTGTGTGAGAGAGTGAGCGAGAGAGTCCCGAACCACTGATGATTCCATTATTTTTATTCATCTCTCTTATCCTCCTGGGTTTAGACTACTGCTGCTGCAGAGCCGTAGCATGAATCTGTGACTGACAGCTTCTATTAAAGCCCCTTGACGTCTTTGACGTGCTGTTGAACGTTTAAATGACAGCTCAGACTCATGTTGAAGGTTACGTTTGGTGCCATGCCATTTCACCTCTTTTGGGATGCTAAGTGACCTCTGCTGTGCTGAGTTGCCTTGTGCTTTCTTGTTGCATATGTATGTAGCGGCTTTATTTCGTCACAGAAGTAAACATTTTCTTTTTTCACCTGTTCTAAGACAATTCCTTGTTCGAGTGCATTAGGACAAAATGTGAGCCTGAGCAGAATACTGTGGTGTCCTGTTACAATGGAGGTAATAAATGATCTTAATAGTAGCGGATGGGAATAAATTGTACTGGAAATTAGCGCTCCTGAGTTGCTCGTTTTTTTCTTGTCTTGGCTAATAGTTCAGAATTTAACTTTTGTCATTTTTTTTCACTTAATGAAATGGCCACAGACATTTTGTTCCAGCTCAAAAGCTGCAGAGGCTGGCAGCGCTGGTTTCATACTGTACAATAAAAGGCCACTTTGCTCTCTATTTTCCTCTGTGCCAAAATGAAAAAATATGACATGGCGAAAAGACATTTGGCCAACACTTGAATGAGTGCTGCAGACTCTAAAACTAGAAGTGATGGCTCGGAATGATGGTTATTTTCAGCCGTCGTCAGTGATTGGGAAAATGTTCCCATTCTGCAGCTCTGGTCTTGTACGCAATAATTGATTATGCTCACTCGGTTGAATCATGATGTGTCTCATTTACTGCAGTCTGTGTTCATTTGAAGGAAGAAATCCTTTGGTTTTGTGCTAGACTTGGGAGTCCAGACCCACCCAGGGTGAGAAAACAATTTAAAACTTCCTTGTATGGTGAACTATAAAACCGTTCCTCTCCTCTGTGCTGGTTTGGTCGATGCAATGTTGCAGATGTTTATTGTCATAGCTATTATTGTTTTAGCTACCATAAACTATAATGTCACCTTAAAATGCAAACCTTTACTTTATCACTAGTTAGATCGTTGACGATTGGGTAGATATCGTCAAAGTAGCAAAGTGATGTCACAATGCATTTGATTAGAACAGTGGTTCTCAAACTTTTTTGTTGTAAGACCCCCTTTGGTGCATCACTTTGATACCCCCCCAAATTAAGACTTAAAATCTTAAACTTTGAATATGTTTTTGGTTCAATTACAATTCTGTTACAGGGCTGTACAGTGCGACATTTATGAATTTT
This sequence comes from Triplophysa rosa, assembly GCF_024868665.1. NCBI lineage: Eukaryota > Metazoa > Chordata > Actinopteri > Cypriniformes > Nemacheilidae > Triplophysa > Triplophysa rosa. Next base: position 19,475,836 of record NC_079902.1, read on the forward strand.
TTGGAAAAATAAAAAATTATATGGCCCTTATTTATCCATCTGTATGTAACATTAATGTCCTTTGTCATTTACCTGCCTATTCATGTGATGAACTGCACTTTTTATACTTATGCTAAAACTATTTGGCCTGTGCTACAAAACTTTAAACCTCTGTAGCACCAGTGCTATGTGCAAAAATAGCTAACGCACAGCCGGGAGTTATACAATGCTGGAACATCAATTCTTTTGGTTGGTGGTCTTATTTTTCTGGTGTTTGATTGCATAAAATGTATAAATTTCTATATTATGGCTTTCCTCTAGCTCAGTGGTTAGAATCAAATGTATAGTATAATGCAATGTAAGTCGCTTTGGATAAAAGCAACGTCCCCCAGTTTGAGAACCACTAGATTAGAATGTTCATTAAAAATTTGTGTCCTTAATTTTTTCATTATGTAGTAATGTAGTAATAAATTGTCATTTATAAAAGCAATAAGATACGACATGGCCATGCTATATTATAAACCGCACATCACATTGCCGCACATCACGCCTAAAAATCTCTTTCAGCCGTGTCTGTTCACAATAACAGTGTGGCCTCTCGTACTGACAAAGTTCTGTTTGACAGACGCTATAGAGAGCGATGACTGTGTTTAGCATTCTGCATTGATCCGGAGGGTGAAAGTAACTTTATATTCATTTGAAGGGTAATTCCAGCTTTTAGTGGAGGTCACTACAGGTTTCTGTTTAAGGATCTAAAATGGAATTGAATTGTTTGATTGGATGATTGTTTTGATAGATGATGTGTCTGCGCTTTCCGGAACAGAAGGGCTTCTTGTGGTCCATACCAAGAAGTTGGCAGATTTGTGACATTAGTAACGGACGTCAGCGTATGCAGTGTTTTTGACGCCATCCTAATATCTTTCAGTGTGTCCTCCAAAACGTTTTAATGCACATTTTCAAGAAATTGTTGCTCGCTCAAATATATACATTTTCCATTTGGCAAATTTTTGCCGCAGATTCGCATTAGCAATCATTTTCTAGTTGCTCTGTAAGTGCTTGTCACTATCGCCTTCCTTGTCAGATGTAGTTTTCCAGACAGTTAATCATAAGCCTTGTTTAAATGGAACAAATCACATTTATTTTTCCCTTGTTGAGGGGAAGACATGCCTCCTAGGCTGCAAGGTGAGAGTGTTCAGTCAATTGTTATGTACGAAGCGCGATGCGCTTGAGCTGTCATTGGGCCTCATCTCCTATTGGTTTAAAGATGACATTGAATGCAGATGTATATCCGCAATTGAGACAAGTTTTCCAACAAGTTATTACTCTGGAATCAAAATATTTGATCTACTTCTCAGTTATTTGTGGGTGCAGTTGTGCAAACTGATTATTCTTTTCACTGGTATTTTAGAATTCAGACTTATTTAACAAAGTCATTTTTAATATTGTTGGTTTTCTCTAGAATGTAGAATTTTATTCATTGCAGATTTGTTCATTTTATTCTTTGTGTCTAGTCTTCAGCTTATATGATTCGTCCTTTGTTGATCGAACATTGTGTGGTAACGCACACGCTTTTAAGCTGCGTGACATAATGTTGGCCGCTTTCAGTGTAGACGCGGCATAATGCGCTAAAAGTGAGTTGAAGAAACCACGATATTGAAATTCATAAGCAGCGTTTCCGTCTTTCTATTCTGAATAAATAACTGTTTCCTGCTTGCGGGTGATTGCGCGTTAACTTGACTGACCTTGATCTTATTTTCTCCATGTATTGAAAAAAATTGAACAGCTTCTTCTTTTGTGCACTCCATCAAGTGCATTGTCACCTGGACTTTTGAATGATCGTAAAACCTTAAATTGTGTATGCAAAGCCATCAACAGTTTTAAAGGAAAAGTACAAGAATTACTTTAAATGCAAGCCGAGTTTTTAATGCATTGTCTCTTTCTGAGAAACATGAACCATTGAGTGCTCCTGTAGCACAATGAAATTGTTTTTTTGCACTCCTCGAGACTGGATTTGTGTAACGTTACGACTGGAATATCTAAATGTCGGTGTGAATGTAGCAGTCTGTGAGAGGAGGTCTTGGGAATCTGCATTACGCTCTCCCTGAAATGTCTGGTAATTGCATTTAATAAATATCCAGAGGAGCCGAATAAATTGTTTTCCAGCAGATAAATGAGGTTAGGCCATGTTTAATTGCCTCTGAACCCCCCAAAACAAATATTTCAATTAGTTTGACCCAAACACAAACGATGCTACATGCCTTCAAAATCCACCAAACCCCATGAACGGGTGATTTATCTTTTTGCCTTTCCATTGCACTCCTTTTTTTGTGACTGTCTGTAGAAGTACTGTCCTACAAAATGCATCTTGTTTAAAGTTATGATGTGTTGTATATGTGAATATAATTGCGTGTTTTTAAGTGTAAACATTAAAGTAGCTAAGCAAAAATAACTGTGCGAATGATAGTTTCTTATTCTGTCATGCATTTACTGGATCTTTCAGAGTAAGACAAAGTTGTTTATGCAGTGCACAAGCAGCAAGGCTTTGAATGGTGCGTAAACACAAATCAATGGCTTGCTCAGGCTTCAACAGCTAGCTGGCTCTTTCAGTTTGGTTTTGATCATTGAGCGTTGGTAGTTACAATGAGAAAGCTTATTGTTTTCTGTTGCGGGGAAAAAAGTGTGAAGCGAGTGTCTCAGCTTTACCCCTTTAAATCCACCGCAACTGAAAATATTAGCTTTTTTCCTGGGGCAGAATTATTCTGACCAGGGCATGTTAAGTATCGCTGTCACAGCTAATGGCATTTGTCCGCATTCACTTTTTAGAGTTGTAACATTTCTAGCTGTGAACAGAGTTACACAAGGGCACCATTGCTCTCATAGGTAGTACAGGAAAACACATTTCTTCCTAACATATTGTCGAGATCCAGGAAGAAACGGTTGTTTACTGGTCTCACCGGCTTGATTCTTGCCACTGTGGCGCCTTTAGTCTCTTGAAAGACCGCAGTTTGTTTTGGCATGCTCTTACATGCCTGCAATCTCATGTCTTATATGTTTGCACTGTTGTTGTTGGGATGGAGAAATCTTGTAAGCTGCTTGTTTTATGAGATGTTTAATGCTGTTGACTTCATAGTATTGTTTTGCAAATGGCGTATTAAAGTTAATAGCCTGTGCTGGTCCTTTGTGCGTCTTGAACACATTGTAGACGTGTTGCGATGATGTGTGGCTCGTTTTCAAGGTGGACCGTTATATATCGGGTTCAGCTCAAGGTCCGTGTTATTACCAAATGCTTATAATGCCATTGAAGTGCACTGAAATGACCCTACTTGGAAATTAGCACAGAGTCGTAAACATGACCTACAACTTCCATGTGCGGCTAAATCGTATTGTCCTGTGGGTGGTGCGTGGTCTATTGCCTTTCAGCTGTTTTATTGTTTTTGTGATATACTCCAGTTTTCTGACGTGATCACGTCAGATTATACAGTGGCATAGTAAGGGTGCTCCGATCAGGATTTTTGGGGCCGATTACCGATCTTTAGAACCAGTATCTGCCGACACGATCACAGATTACCGATCACAGCCTTCTATTTATCATGTAGAATTATTTGTTTACCAATTTTAAAGAACAGTTTATATTACCTAATGAATTAAGAGATGAAAAGGAATCATAATTGACCACTTGCAAACAACATATTCCTCTCCCTTTTTAGAAAGTAAACACAAATGATAGCAGCCAGGGAAACATAGCTTTCCTGTTTAATAATTATGAAAAAACAATGGAATAAAACCAAAACGTGCAAACTTTGGGAATGACAACTCCATTTAAATGCGGGAGTGAATGCCCTGATAGTTCCATGTGGCCGCAGTTGTGATGATTGACACACTAGTAACCATAGCAACGTTCTGGCCTCTCACAGCTGTAAGAATTTAACCCATTTGGTATCTGTTATTTTTCAGAGATTCGCTTTGTCCATCAATTAAAGTATCTCTGACAAGAAATTGTTTTGTTGGAGGGCGCTCTTTTGCAGTGTTGCCATCATCATGTATTTTTAAGCACTTTTATGTTTGTTGTTTGGTCTTAGATTTTAAAGCTCAACACTTTAGGTGTTAAAAATGGTCCGTTGCGGATATAAGAGATTTTTGGGTCTTATAAAATATAAATTATTTGTACTTTTAAGGTTTATTTTGGGCTTGTCTTTGTTTGCTGTTTTTTTCTATGAAGATCTGGCAACACTGTCACTTTAGGGAAGGGCTCGTGAGAGCGGCTAAACGTTTGCCCCGTGTCAAATTTGCGAAAGGAAAGACTTCTTTCACTGCTGTTTTCGGTTCGAGTTCGGTTCTGTACACACTGCGTATAGTTTTGGTAAATGCTGTCGGCACTATCTGCATTTTCTGGGGTTAATTCTATAGTAGAATGCAGATATCACACTGGTAAACTGAATTTATCTGCAGTGTGTACGTGTATCAGTTTACTTCAGACTGCAACAAAAAGGAGTGACAGGCAACCGACAGCTAAGTGAGTGACTGACCTGAACGGTCCAGACCTCATACACCGCTCTGTCTGCATAGCGCGGCAGTTGAACACACCTAAGGTCTGCACGTTTTGTGTCATCTGACCGGCTCTTTTGATCGGCCGTTATAGAGATCGCCGATCAAGCTATTTAAAGTGATTATCGGCCGATAATGATCGCCGACCAATCAATCGGAGCACCCTTATGGCATAGTTTACAAACATATTTAAAGCACTTTGCAGTTTCCTGCAGTTTGCTGTTGTCATTGAAATCGTCACGAAAAATGTACTCCCCTATCTAACATACACCGCTTACCAGAGAAACGTTGCATACAACTGCTGCCTTAATGTGTAATTCCTTTAATCAAAAAAGGAGACATTTTTAGAATTTAGTTTTTTCCTCTTTTGGTCATGGTCTCTAAGCAACAGTCATGGCATGAATATTAATGCATGAAAAATTGAAAGGGCGAGAGGTGAACATTTGAAGAAATTAGGTTGTCACCTTGCACAGCAGAACTTTTTCTGTGTAAGATATTTAATAATGATTCAAGCTTTTAAAGTCTCGCTCGTGTTTTCCTCAGCGTCGTGTGGGATTTACTAAACGCTCTTGAGTAGGGGCAGCGGTGTCACAGGCATGCTCCGATAGTTTGACGTATGGGCTTTTATTCAGTGGCCAAGGATCATTCCCCCGATAATTATAGAGAGCGTGGGTGGTAGTATAAATTTGTGTCCAACATGCTTAGTATATCAAAATTGCGATCTCGTTACCTTTTCCTGGCGAGATGGCTTCTTCATTTTTGTTACGGATCACAAAGCAAATGGTGAAAACGAAATAAAAGAGATTCCCACAGTGAGCGAAAGCTTTGGCATTTAGACCCTTGAGGTTCAATAACCCACCTTGGAATCGGCCTCCTGGCAGGTTTCAACCTATTGTTGACAGTATAAAGACGGATAGCATGCTATGTTTATTAACGGCTCTGTACAACTTGCCAGCAGCGACTGGATGTCACGACTGATTGCTCTGTGAAGACAGATGAAAGCTGCCAAGCTTGGCATACCCCTCAATCCTGAGCAGAAGCTGGTAACTGGATGGAGAACTGGTCTGTTATTTTTGGGTTTATACAGATGAGGGACTGTCATGCATGTCCTCTGGTGTCTTTATAAGAGCTATAATGTTTTAGTGTTTGGCCGCCCGGTAAATGCCGTTTTCATGTCTGTGACAGTTATATGTGAAAAAGGTCAAGCTTGTATGCATAATGAACCGGGCTGTTTCTGCTGACATGAGTTGTTTCTAAATATAGTGTCTGGAGATGATCACAGTAATTGACTAGTCGTCCAATAGGGTTTAGCTTTTTTATACCAGTGAATAAATCTTTTTTATATTGCTTTTTTCTCAAGTCAATATCTGTATGGATGCATACATACAGTTGCGGAAAAAATTAAGATACTGTTTCAAAGTACCATCTCTGAATTTTTTTACTCTGAATTTACTGTTTATAGGTATGTTTAGGTAGAATTATCATTTTTGTTTCATTCTGTGAACTACTAACAATATTTCTTCTAAACTTCTAATAATTTTTTTTATTTGCAGAAAATGAAAACTGGAGAAACGGGAACCTCAAATTTAGTAATACTTGTACATTTGTACATGTAGTTAGGAAAAGTTCAAAAATGTTTTTTTATGTGATTAGTTTTGTGTCTTGTCATTCTGTCAGTCTTTCACATTGCTTTTGGATGAATTTGTCACTCCTGAGGCTTGATTTTGTTGAAATTCAACAGACACTGGACTGGAACGGTCACAATGCATCTAGAAATGCAACATTTGAAGTGGTCTCTTAATTGTAGTGAATTGTCACTACAAAACATTTCCACTGTTTTGCGTAAAAGGGAATAGTTTATTTTATAGACCCCTTTCTTGCCGACGTCACGCTTGCGTCACGGCTCTAGCTGGAGTCAAAACAAAGGGAAAACTGGAGGTGGCCAATACAACCCAGCACAGATTCAGCTACATAAGGAGTTTAAAATATCATATTGTTGTGTTGTTTAGTGCCACAATTGACAAAGTACAATCTCCAATTTGATATTTTAACACATACCTGCTCATCAAAAATGCTTGTTTCACTTCATAACACTTAAGATTAAAAAGCTACTGTCTTTTGTTGGTGCGGATTATGATTTGGGTATGTGTCTAAAAATATCTCGCGTATTCCCAAATCAGAAACTGGGGAGCAATGTTATTTTTCACGTTAGCGTTAGCTTTTGAACTCATAGGGTATGCTCGCTAACTTTGTTAGTTATACAACTAGCAACTATCGGCCAGAAACTAAACATAAAGGAAACTGTTTGTCATCTCTTTTTCTTTAGTTGTCACAAGTGCATTAATATAAAGGGTGAGGGAACAGTGAGAATGCTCATGTTATGTATCAGGTTTGTCTTCAAGTAAATGCATTTGCTAACGTTTGCCACTGTTAGTACACGCAGGCATCTTTAGATTTATACGCTTTCAGGTTATCTTTTCTATACACGCTTGGTTTCTCTGTTTGGTAGGTGTAATAGATGTAGATGTCAGGCCACTTAACTGGAGGTAATCCTTTCAGTTTGTCCCTGGATCCATTGAGTGAGCGCATACAGGTCGGCCAGGTTCATGGCGTTAAAGTTAACTTTTTCAAAAACAATCGCGGTCCTAGACAGTGAGTGACCTTAAATGTTAAAACTTAATCCGATTTTTTTCTAGTCATTGTCAAAAAGCAAGCAAACAAAACGTGCTATCTAGCATTAGAAATGCGGTCAGTGGGATCTTTCTGCCTCCAGCTAAGCTCTGCCCACAAAACGAGTCACAATGTTTACTGACAGTTAAGGCGTCTATAGAGCCAAAAGTTAATCCGAATGTTCAATAGTGACAACCTGCCTCAGGCTGACATCTATGAAAAATACTCTTCTGTTAAGAACAAACTTCAACCTTTTGGTTAATATCTGCTTTCATTATATAGTCAACCCTTTACCTGAATGTATTTTTGTATAGTTTCTTTTTTGTTTACTTTGGCCCTTAGCGAGAAAAAAATGGCATAAAGAAAGTGAAAGTCAATGGGGCTCATCTTCCATTGTATGGAAAATTACTTATGGTAAAGAAGAGGGTTCTTGCACTTTCCCTGCTTGTATATCTTCTTGTTATGAGTTTGTGACTAAGCTAAATTGATTTTCTATGTTCCAAGAACCGTTTTTGGTCCAGCAGTGGCCCGTGTAAAGCAGCGTAAATGTTTAAAGTAGTAAACGTTAAAGTATTTTGCTGATGAGAAGATCGATGCATCCACCCTAGTAAGCGCTTTCAAGATTAATTGATAGCTCATAAAAAACGCTTCAAACACGAGCAGCTCTTCAGTCCGTGAACCTACGAGTAGTTTTCCAGTAGCTCCATCAGAACTTTTTCTTTATCTTTCTTGCCTGCCTCTGGCTATTTTATTGCGATTAAACTCCTGTACTATTGTTTTGGCTGAAAACGCACAGAACCATCAGGTGATATTACTTATGGGAATGGTCTGTATTCATTGCATGTGGCAGGAAGATCCCTGTGGAAATTGCCCTTCGATATATTTGATTGCTTTTCAAGAGCGCCTTTTTAGGCGGCTATAGGTCCTAATGGAATTTCCCTGAAATGCAAGCAGTCTCTTGACTGTATTCAGTCAATGATGAGTGTGATCCAAATCGTTCACATGTAGCTGTGAGGAACAAGAGCCAAATGTGATGGGATCCAGATAGGAATAATTAATTATAGTATTCTTGCGTCGCTTTTGATTATGGAGACCATGTGGGTGGCGGCAAGCGACCCTCTGCGTTCTGTCCTTGCGAAGTTCTGTTTTCTGCCTAACCCGATTATGTAATTGACACAGCTTATTTATCAAACGGCTATTGCTGATGGTCTTTGTTTGGGAAGAGACATTGTCTTGTATACCCTGTTGTTGTCGTGTTGTTGCATGAAGGTCACCTCTGTTTATAAGTCACAAGTTATTATTGCAGTTCTTTTCTTAACCTGCTGCAGCGAATTAGCTGAATAAATTCGCTCCGCATGCACCTTTTTATCTCATTGATTCTTTCCGATGTTCGACTGTATTTGAAATTCTCGAGAATGAGGCTACATAAAGTTACTTGTGGTCAGAACAAGGATAATGAATCTCTTTGTTCGTTACACCCTGGATGGTAATGAACACGAATTCAGTTTGGCTCAACACTGTTTCCCTGGCAACCATGTGAGAGATAAATGGAGCGTTTTGTCATTTAAATCCCGCGCGTCCACAGCTAGCGATGGCCATCGTTAACAATGTCGAAACCAGACTCGATGGCTGTTTCTGCTTTTGCGTTTTAGTGTTTTTAAAACAAGTTGATTTAAAAGCTGCTTAAACATGTAAATCTATTGGTTATCGTTTCCTTCTCATGCGCTAGTTGCGTTTGTATTGCATCAAGAATTTTATAAATGTTAGTTGTAGACGTTAACAGGGCTTTTGACCTCTTTTTTTACTAACAGTCTTAGTTGAACTTACACGCATGTATACACAACTAATCCAATGATGGAAAGCTTTTTTAACCCTGTATGGAGCTAATGTACCGTCACAAAGCATAGATACACAGAACATTTATGCTTAGATGTGCACTGAGAAAACCATTAGTGTCAGCTAAAAAAAACTCATGTGCAAACTCACTGCATGTGATGGCATCCTTATTTATCTTTTTGCCTTTGCATAATAGGGCCTGTGTGCTTGACTTCATGTACAGCTAGTAATTAGCACCAGAACATTTAGCATTTTCCAAGGGTATAAATAAGTGCTTCAGCTGAATATAACCAAAAAATAATGCTTTGTACTTTGCTGTTGCTGCCTCATTGCTCCCCTTGCTGTCGTTTCTTTTGTGTCGAATGCTTTGATCAGGGAGTGTATGAGGAATGACTACCCTTGGTGCCTAATGGAGCTTCGGCCCTTTGCTTTAATATAGTTCATTTCGAGAGACTTGTTTTGAAAAGTGGTGTTCATTCATCCACTATGATCCCTGAGAGCCTGTGCTCAGAACTCTTTCTTGACAGAAATGATACCCAGGGAAAAAGAGGACATCTTCATCTGCTGAAAACAGAGCTGGCAAATTAACGTTTCGAGTTGGCGCTGTGGTACAATAAGTAATCCTCTAAAGTATTATCCTCTTTCTATCTAGTTTCGAATTTGTCCGTCTTTTGTGTGTGTTCGGTGACTTCCTGTGTGTTTTAAACGAACCTTCATAATTGAGTACATGCCGTGCCAAATGTAGAGACCAAAAATATCTTCTCGCATATGCTCATCGTAGTGTGCTTAAACCCCCGTTTGTTTCATTTCGTCAGAAAAGGACGGACCTCTGCCACGGAGGGCTGCAACCAAATTAAAAAGTGACCTTTGGAGTTAATAGCTTTCTTTTTTTGCAGTGAGTGAAAAGCCTTCAAAGCCTCTTCTTCTACAGACTCGGTCCAGTCAAGAAATGGCTGCCCTCTATAAATCATGTTCTGCCGTCCCTCCCCAACAATCCTCCTCTTCCCCAGAGAAAATGTCTATAGGCACAGGATCTGTGAACCAGTGGTAAACAGCCGCCTGGAGGGAGAGTGATGCTCTGTGGGAATCGAACATATGCGGTTTTTCTACCTTACACTTACAGTTAAATCTTTAGATACGATTACATTCGGTCTTGTGACCGCAGCGTATTTGTAATGGCAGATTTAAAGCTTTGTGCACGTCTTTTAATAGTGAGGCACCAATTGTGGATGGCACAACATCACTGTTGTTGAAGTGTCTGGATAATCTAATGTATTTATAGAAAAGCCATTTAAAATGACTATAAAAGCAGCCATTCACTGTACCTGAGATATAGGCCTTACAAGGTTAGGCCTATAGAAGCAGTCTAGTTGTAATTTATGTTTCTGGTCTTGTACATTCTGCGCTGGAAATTGGTTTTCCTGCAGCTCGCCCTGCAGTTCTTTGTATATAATGCGAGTTGTGTTATGCTTTCTGCCACCCTCAATCCTGTAACTTCCGCAGATGCTGATGCTATAGTCTTTGTTGGTATATAGCTAGATTCTGTTCTCATACCTATAAATCCCCTCCTTCCTCTTAGTAGGAACTTATTATATGTAAATCGCCAACAGTAGGCATTTGATATGTTTGCAAGCTCAAAGCATTTGCTTTGCAACAAAGGCCTCAATGTCGCCTTATTTCTGGATAAATGCAGATTGTACAGAGCTATTCTCTCAGAATAATGCCGTTTGGATGATGTGGATTCAGAACGACTAACTTGGCTTTCATTTATTTTCGGAAGGAGTATTTCAAGAGCGTCTGAGACCCCCGTAATTTCCCACTGGTGCTGTCATGCGTCAGCACCGCTTTACGTTCTCCGTTCCTCAGAGGTCTTCTGTCTTTAGCGAGCGGAGACGGAAAAACCCGTCCAGATGGATGGTACACACAGTCTGACTACTGTGTGCAACACGTGAGAGAAGTAAGTAGTCACATAATTCTCCAGCAAAAAGAGTTCCCGGCCACCCTCAACCAACCACCGGCATTTAGATTATTTAAATCCAGAGCCACTGGGCTAGATAATCATTTTCAAGCAGTGTCAATCATTTTGTGTTTATAATGGTGTTTTTAAGCTTATTTGAATGCCATTCTGCCCTGTGCTAAATTGGATTTTTGGCTGTGTTGTTGCAATTGATGCCAGTCATTCAGGCAGGTTGTTATCTCGGTTTCGAAGGGCAGGTGAGTGCCGGGTTATGATAATGTTAATGATATCAGAAGCCATTTACCTCTGAAGGGCACCTTGCCTGAAGCCCAAATACCTTGAGCACAATCCTTAAAAGCCTTTCAGCCAGCTCCTGTGTTCAGCACGCTTGATACACGATAACCTTTTTACAAGCACTTGTTTGGAGAAATACCGTAAAGCTGGCAGTACTTACAATGTCAGGGCATTGTGTAGCTAAAGAGCATATTAGACCAAAGCGTTTATAAATTGTAACATTTTTATTTAAAAATATACGTTTTAAGGAAAAAAAATCTTTTCAGTTGGCCACATCTTTACCCACTATACAGATATGAAATAGTACATATTACAATACAAAAGGAAAAAGCAGGATTTGGGGAGAGGTGGGTGAGAAGCATTCATTTCTGCACAAAGAAGTTTTGGATGGTGGTTTCAAAGGGGTTCATGGTTTTAGCCAGTGTGAGCAGCAGGATGTCAGCGTGTGGCGAAATTAGAGTTTAAAAAACAGTTTACAGGAGTGCAAACGGATCTCTACAAAGTAGTGGTTTTGCGGTCACATTATAAGCTGATTAAATGGTGAGATGACAACATTTGCCATTATATCGTTAGAAAGTAGCTTTCCCCACCACATCTGAATGATCAGGTCAGGATATAAGGCTTTCCGTTTTTTTTTCTTTTTTGGGTCGTGTGTAAATTGAATCGTTTAAAAAAAACATGCAAGGAGAATTGAAGGAATGCAGAAAGTAAATGTTGACTCTAAATCCAAGACAGAACCCGCTGGATGTTCTTGGCTCGGTAAATGTTGATTCTTCTGTTCTAAAATTGAATCCATTCATTTTCCAAGTGCTGTAATAATTACCAGATACACCACCAGATGCACAGACATGATTAGCTACATTTCTTTTTTAGTGTTTGCCTGGACCAACAAGAAATTAAGTCGTTTGCATGGTTTCAAACAATACAAATGTGCTAACATGTGAGGGTGTATGTTTCTAAATTTGAGCTCAACTCAGTTTTTTCAGCACCCTCTAGAGGACATAATGCACTTAACCCATCTCCTCAGGCGTGCCTAATTTCTGTTGGACAGTTGCTCATGTCCTCTGCCATGTTTGTCAAACACTTTCATAAGGTGCACAAAATAAGCTTTAATATGGTTGCCAGCATCTCTACTAAATTTGAGCGTACCACCAAAAACCTCTGCCAGGATGTGACTTTATGATGCGTTACTTATTTTTAGCTGTTTTCCTTTAAGCTATAGCTCAATGAATAATAATTTTCTGCATCGAGGCAAAATGCCCTATTGCGCCTCGCCAGAGATGGTGTTCCGAGCTTCGAGAACTCGCCTGTGGTGTTGTCAGTCACTGTGGAGTCATGCAGTTCCATTTTCCTCTTATGATTTTTAGCCCCCATTTCAGACACGCCACATGTTCGCTTCATTTAGATGTTGACTGGTGTTTGCGCACCCCGAATTCCCCCTCCCCGCGCATCACTCCCCTCAACTCCTGATTTCAACACAGAGAGCTACTGCAGCAGCGGCTTCTTTAGTCTGATGCTAATGTCGTTCTTAGCGCTGCATACAAATGCCTCCTGACCCAGCCTTCTTCTGCATGCTCTCCTGAGATATGCATTACGGTTCAGCCTTTCTCTCTGTTTAGACGTCCCTTTCTTGTCCTTGCTCTTATTCTCACCCTCTCTCTTTCGCATACGGACAAAAAGGCATTTTTGATGTGGTGGACCAACTGGACCATGGCTATGAAGTAATAGAACTGTCTTGTTTCCATGAAGCAAGTTTTCTAGTTCTAGATCTGTACTGACCGGGAAGGCTGAGTCTTGCTGGGGCAGAGGTTTGGGTGATGGAATATTAGATTCGCTATCCCCAGGCTTAATTGACTCAATGTTGAAGCTGTCAGGTGTGATTACGATCTTTGCTGCGTTCAAGCTGTGCGATGCGGCGCATTTGCATTTATTTTTAGGAGAAAATTGCCCGTATCCCTTTTTACATGCTATGTTTTGTTCTTTGTTTCTCTTCCATAGAAATGTCTGTTCTTGCTGGTGTTTTGGTAATGTAGCATGATCATTTATTTCATGTTGCAGTGGTCTAAGCAGCATCGTTCTATCACAGTGAGGATGTCAGTGTTTTAAGCCATGTAAAAGAAGATATGCGCAGTGATGAATGAACAAACCTCTAATTTAATAACTTCCTGCTGAAGAGCTTTTTCCAGACATTTAGTCACAACCAGTGCAGAGCCATATTGGACATTAACCTTTTTACACAAAGTGCTAGGCTTTAAGATTTCAAGGAAGTGGACAGTTTAATCAAATGCAGAAACAGGAAGGCCGTTAAGTGTTCTCATTAGTTCAAATTTAGGTCTCAATCAAAGTGAAACCATCGTTTCTGCCACATGAGGAAGCCAAGTAATGTGAGTGGTCTGATTTCCCTGTTCAAATCTAGATTTCATTACGTGGCATAATTTTGTAGCGCAACTTGTTCTCAATTCAGAAAAGGTAAGAGTTTTTTTATGTAATTGAATTCATTTCCTCTCCCCAAATGTAAATGCAGGTGAGATCTATATAGTGTCGCCTTGACCGTGCACTGTAAAAATCAGTTTTTATTAATCCTTTTAAATTTGCACTGTTCAGCATAAGTAACAGTTTCTCATGGAACAAAATGTCACAATTTATCAGAAGATATGTCATTTCATAAACCGTTGTCTGGAGCACAAGGTTCCAGGCTGTTTGGCTATAGATTTTGTCGTCTCTGCTGCAGAATACATAGTACACACAATGGTGATGCCGTGACACATCTCACATCCAGCTTTCCTCTGCTGAGATTGATTGCCCCAGCTAGATATGACCCTGGCATTTGTTTTACAAAAATAAACTTGTGAATTTCTCTATATTTCCCCTCTTTCAGATTCATCCCAGTCATCAAGCTTTCATGGATGTCAAAGCTTACAATTCCAAAGAAATATGCTTGTTCGTACAAACCGAAAAGGGAAAGTCCAGAAGCAAACCCTGTTTGTTTTGAAATGGACAAATGGTAAACCCATTAACTGCGGGAATAAATAAAGTTTATACTTCACACTCTTTGTAAGGCAGCTGCTGACATTTGCACTGCCCGTAGCCGTTGATGATCACGAGGGCGCCCTCCTCGTGATTGGGCTCGTACTCGTTATAGGGCACCTGCGTGGCCAGGTCCGCCATTGGTTGTCTCTGCTGGGTCCTCATCTGTCGGCGGTTCTGAATGGCCGAGCAGTGGCGGATTCGCCTTAGAGTGGGAGGGCAGCATTTTCGTGATATGTACACTACAAAAATGATGAGAAAGAAGGAAAACAACAGAGCCATAGTGCCAATAATGACCCTCTGGGTCAGCACTGTATTGTCCATGGCGGAGAAGTCCTCCGTAACATCTGCCCCCTCCACCATCAGGGTAGTAGCCAGGGCAGTGCTCGGCGGTTGGGTGGTGGGTGTAGTGGTAGTAACAATCGTAAAGCTCCCAAAATCCTCTGCATCGAAGTCCTGCGTTGGGGTCTGCATATTTCCGAACAGGGAGCTCGTGAGCTCTGGGAGCATGGCCTCCGTGGTGGTGCTGGTCAGTACGACCGGCGCCGAGAAATTTTGGCAAAGTTGGAATCCGTAAACTGCATCCAGTATTTCCTCACCCTGTGCGTACTCAGGACTGTAGCAGAGGATAGAATGCTCCCATCGGCCCTTAAAGGTACTTAGCCAAGTGGCTAAATTGCAGATCCTTTTGGTACATTCCCACAGGTTGCTGGAAAGCCCGACAGAGGTTAGGGACTTCCACATATCCATGGTTTGAGGATCAAGGCTGGTCAGTTTGTTGTTATCCAGCAGCAAGATCTTGAGATTGGGCAGAGTCTCAAAAACCTCTGGTGTGAGTACTCGTATTTCATTCCCAGTTAGATCCAGTTTCTCCAGAGTCGTCCATTTCCATTCCATGGTACATGTTAAATTGTTGATCTTGTTCCACTGTAGATAAAGGAATTGGAGGGCGACCAGGCGTGGAAAGTGTGCCAAGTTAATCTTGGTCAAGTGATTGTGTTCCAAATGGAGCTCCCGCAGTTTAATTAACCCGGCAAAGCCGTTCCGGGCCAGGCTACGGAGCCGGTTGTTGTTCAGGCCAAGGTATTCCAGGCTCCGGCAATCCCAGAAGGCCCGAACGGGTGTTGTGCGCAGGGAGTTTGACCGCAGGTGAAGGATCTGCAGCTTCCGGAGCCCGTGAAAGAGCTCAGGCTCCAAAGCTGTCAGCTGGTTGAAAGAGAGATCCAAAATCTGCAGGTTGATGAGGTGGATGAAGGTTGTGTTTGGCAGCTTGGTGATGCGGTTAGAGCTCAGGTTAAGGTCCTTGAGCTTATACAGCCCCTGGAAGGCATCCTCATGCACGTTGGTTATTTGGTTGTGATCAAGGTGGAGCCAGGTGAGCTGAGTGAAACCGAAGAACTGGTCTGGGCTGAGATCGCTGATGGTGTTGTGTCGGAGCGAGAGTCCAAGGGCCCCTTTATCCACGCCGTCTGGGGGCGCCAGGAGCCCCTGCGTGTCGCAGTAAAACTGCAGGTCTTCACATCGGCATTTCTGGGGGCAGGTTGTGCATGACACAGGAAGGAGGCACAGTAGCATGCTGATCACACAAAGTGCCGCTGGTGCTCGTCCCACCAATGGCCACCTTGAATGGAAACCTGGGTGGGTTTAAAGATAAGAAAATAAACCGGGGGGAGGGAAATCTAATCTCTGCAGTACACGAAACATTTTTTTTTCATGATGATGTGCTCTTTCTATTTGTCAACATAGTCAAAGCAATCAGCTTGTTGATCCAAGTAGCAAAATATTTTTGTTACATTTGAGGGGAAATTTTAGCCATGTAACAATGCAAATGTGAATTAAAATGCTTTAGAAAAATGATCTCTAGTTTGTAGTCATTTTAATGCACAAATGGTTATTGATGTTTTAACTGCAACATTGGAACATCACTACAATTTATTGTCAGGTTTATAGATTTAATTTTTAACATTTTCCTTTTTCATTCCCTACGATGCAGTTTTTCGTTGCCCTGCCAGTTTGCCTTAATTTTCCATTTCAGCAGTCAGATTTTTTACGAGGCTCGTAAGTCACCTTTTTTGTCTGCCGCAAAAACCTGCTCCCCTGACTTTTCTTGAGAACCGCAAAATCAAAACGATATTAAGTATATATAGATGTTTCTAGAGATCCTCCCAGCTACTATCCCCCTACTATTCATTACATTGCCTATTCACCACATTGCCTATTCAGGTCCAGACTCCGTGAATAAAAGGGCTAACTTACCCATTCTTTTGTGTACATCGGAGGCTGCATTCAACTGTCTTTTTCCGCAGACTTTTTGAGCAGCCAGATGGAAGAGAAATCCAAAGGGAAAAAAGCCTTTTGAGTAAATACAAAAGGAATCAGGCTCTTGAGAAATAAAGCAGTGCTGAGCCCCCCCAGTTGAACCAAATTCAGGAATTCCATGTCCTGGGATGCAGTTTTTAGTCAGTCCGCTTTTCCCTCCTGCTATTCAATTCCCAGATTAAGAAAAGACAAGCTGCCGCCGCCTTCCAGGAATCCTTGATTTTGAAGTTGACGATTTGCATCCAAAGCAACACTGCTGAGCAGATCCTCCGTCCCTTAGCTGCCTCTTTGCTTTTCCTCTGCAATGATGTCAGCTCAATTGGTTAATTGAAGATCACGCATTCCTCGTTCACTGCTTAACGTCCTTCATCCCTAACTTGTTGATGGCAGGCAGAGGCTGCACTAGCGATGCCAGTACCGCACAGCTCTGCTGTGCTCTGTGGAGTTCTCGTCACCGAGGAGGAGAGATGCGGTGAGGGGAAAGGAGCGGAGGAGAGAAGCTGGGATGCTATTCTGTGCTTTTGTTGCAGCCACTCTCTGCTACAGAGTGGTGGCAGGCTGGCGTCGATCATCATTGCAGTTTCTCTCTCTCTCTCGCTCTGCCTCTCTCTCTTTCACATGCACGCTTTGGTTCGTTCCCTGGCTCGCTCGCTTTCCGCCTTGCACAAGCTTTTGCGTTTGATTTAACGTACCCTCCCCCTCCTTTACTTTTTCCCTCGGATTCATCACAGTCTGAATACAATCTGCAAATGTCCTCGTCCACTTCCTGTCTGGTCACATTCTATGTGCCCGATAATTCTGTTGTATAATTTTTCATATGTTTTGGTGATGAAGCTCGAATCTCGAGTCTTCTGTAGAAGTCAATTAAAATAAATGAAATGACTGAATAAGTTAAAACCTTGTTCGTATAAACCCATTTTTGGATTGATAGTCTTTTGGCACAGGCTATAGTTATGCTAAATCTGATATACGTGACTTGTAATTAGATGGCCCCTACTCTCTCACCCTTTCAGGTTTCCAAAACGAAACGCGTCACAAGCAAACCGACGTCATCGAGACCTTTTATACTCCTGTGGATCCGTGGTGTCGGGGTTCTGTCTGAATGCTGGACTTAAAGGGATACTTCACCCAAAAATGAAATTTCTGTCATGATTTACTCACCCTTAGATTGTTCCAAACCCATTTAAATTTCTTTGTTTTGCTGAACGCACAGGAAGAAATTTAAATGTCAGATCTCACCCACCATTTACTGCCATATTGTGGAAAATAAATACTATGGTAGTCAACGGCATTTGACAATCATCCAGAAATGTGTACAGGTTTGGAACAATCCGAGGGTGAGTAAATGATGACAGAAATTAAATTTTTGGGTGGAGTATCTATTTAATAGAGCATTTACACCGCATAGCCCCACAGGAGATTTCACCAAACACAAGACGTGCACAACTTTGGCTCTGTCTGTATTTTTTTTTATATGCTTGTCTGATTTAAAGCTGATTTTGTTTATGCGAGTTTGCTGAACTGTGTCATTCAGGTCAATACATGGAAGCATAAATCTTGTTCATTAAAATGAAGCCTGACATGTAAATTAAAATCCCTTGAACATTGCATGGGTTTAGGGTAGTTTACGAAGTGTCCGACAACTGATTAGTCGATTTGACCAATTTATCTGCGTTTTTAGTTTTTGGCTGTGGTGCTTTAAATGGTATGAATTTAAAGTTGCCATTTCTCTGAGGGGGTTTTAGCATTCTGACAGTAAAACGGTTATATCTCGGTTGTTCTCTAAATTCGTCCCTTTCAATAGCAATGCCTCAACAGCCATCAAAGCATTTTGAGTTTGCAATACATTACCCGCCTTCAACAATACATTTCAAAACAATAACCGTCTGACATCAAAATGCTTGCTTGGAGCAATTTTCCCATTGTGCATAATCTGTTGTTCTCGGCTGTGTGGACTGTTATGGTTTTGTTAAATATTTCTGTGTATTATACATTTATGTGCTATATCAGGTATCCTATTGAAGCACTGAACGCTCTTGCATTCTCTATGCACTTTTCATGTGTAGTCTATGTACACATACAAAGATGTTGTTTGTTTTTGGCTGCTGTTTTAAAGATGCCATTTTTTTATGCAGCCTTTTAACAAACACATTTCGCCATGATTCTGTTGGACCAGACACAAAACAGATTAATTATACAGCGCTAGTAATCGAGACAACCTACCAACTAGCCGGTTTTGAAAACGTGTAGTTTTACATCCCTAGCTATTTTCTGCCTCCCCTGTGTACATAGAAATATGTAGGTAGGGCTAAAATTGCTTTAGTGCCATTGTGCTTTTATTTGAACATCTGTGTTTCTTTTTTGGGAATGGTCACTTTCTAAAATGACCTGGGCCGTTTTGTGCGCGTGTGATTTATTTGTTTGTCATTTTTATCCGAAGGTCATATTCCTATTTCCCATTCTTTTTTTTTGTTGTTGTTATACTGGTGCTGTCTCAGTTGTGTATAATGACGCCTTGGCTGCGGAGGTTTTTTTTCCCCTCTACCGGTCCATGGGGATGTTTGAAAAGGCTTTATCTGACCATCGTTAACCAGATGTGTGAAAACACCACACAAACCAGTGTGACTGCCCAATTAAAGAGGGCTTCTTGGATCGCTCCTTATTGATTTTACTCGAAGACATTCTGCCTTTAGGGGTACATGTGATTGTATAGTTTATAAACGTCAGATTTCTTTAGCTTTACCTGTTCAAGCCAGGTTGTTATTGTGGATGGAGTTGCTCACTGTCAATGCACAACATGTCTGAATGATGTAGAATTGACAGCCCTTACACTTGAATGTCTTCATTGTTTAGAAGTGCTTTTATCCGCCTGCCACATAATCAGGAGGGCTTTATGGCCGACGGTGCTCTCTTGCCTCCCACAGTGTTACCACCCAATGGGGTGTGAGGGTGGAGGGGGGCATGCTAACCCGTGCCACTGCCATATTTCATTGGTTGTCACGCTTTTGCTGCTTGTGCCACTGTGACGGCCTTCCCTCTGGCTTCTCCCTGTGCTGAGATTTACCTACCCACTGCACATGAGCAATTTGTCTGGGGCATGTGAATGAGATCCACTCTCCCAACGCTAATAGACTTGACTGGAAGTGCTGGTAAGAGTGGTTTGATGCTGGCCATTGTCCTTCAAAGCTGGAAATTGTTTTGATTTATCTCTGACATCATCATGCCCATCATCACGTTGAGCATGTTGAACCCTGTTTGACCAGACTTAACTCGTCCTGCTTACCTTCCTTTGACGTTTGGTCATTGTCAAGAGCTGTCTGACCGGTTGCAAAATGGTTTAATATAAAGTGAGCTCTGTGCCTGTGTTTTAATCCACGTATTTGAGGGCTGGGGCGATTGGAAACTGGTTCTAAAGCTTCCGTTGCGTTGTAACTAATTGAATGTGCTTTTCTCCCTTCCTTTTTGTACATGCGCTGTGGGAGAGCTATTTGTGTCATGATTTATTTCACGGACTACTTAAGCCAAGCTCAAGAAAGTGACACAAACTCTGGATTGTTTCGAGCTGAAAAATGTACCGGTGAAAGAACGTAGGCGGGTTCCTCCTGACAGTACCACAAGTCACGTTAGTCAGACGAAACGATAACCGCCAAAGGGGGGAAGGAACCAACAACCCCCACATTGAAATGAAATGTTTGCCACGGGGGGTTATAAGCATCCAATGACTCATGCTGTTTTGCTTTTTTCCCTCCCTATGTGGAAAATGTAACTTAACGTATCTTAACAAGTTTGCCGTGTCCTCTGTCTTCAGATAGCTTCCACCTTTTTTGTTTTTTTCACAGGGAGCATGGCTGTAACCAGTTTCAAAGTGAAAGATGAGGTTCTCTAAGTTTGTTTTCCTGTTTATTTTCTCACAGGCTGGAAGGAAAGAGAAGAGCGATGCCCTCAACATGGCCATTGACAAGATGACTAAGAAGACCCGTGACCTGCGCAGACAGGTTTCTACTATGCCGCTCCACTAACACAATCTGTTTCTAAAGCCATTATATATTGATATTTTTCAACATTTCTAGTTTTATATCCCTTTGCATAATATGCAAGGGGTCACAAAACATATCCAGGTCAGATTTAGCCCTCACTGTACAACAAATTCCAAATATTATATTGTTTTCCCCATTTTTCTTGTAAATTTTTTGTCTTGTTCTGTAGTTTTATAGTTTGACCGTATTAAAAAAAAAATCTGGCAGCTGGCCGAAGCTGGGGTGCCTGAAATAAACAGTAAAAAAAATGTTTTCCCTGTAAAATTACATTTCCCCTGTTTTTCTTGTAAATTTG
Source organism: Triplophysa rosa (assembly GCF_024868665.1). NCBI lineage: Eukaryota > Metazoa > Chordata > Actinopteri > Cypriniformes > Nemacheilidae > Triplophysa > Triplophysa rosa. Next base: position 19,496,795 of record NC_079902.1, read on the forward strand.
CATTTTTTCCTGTAACTTTACGGTTTTAACTATATTTTGCGTTGAAAATCTGCAAAAAAAACTTTTTTACTTTGTGTGCGTGTTAAATAAAGTACAATAAATATTACCGCAAATTTGATTAAACATAGTTTTTGAAACCATTTTAAAACATCAATTTTCTTTTAAATTAATTTTTGCAGTGACGTCTTCTTTTACAAAACATCTTCATGGTACTATTTATCAAAATGTAATTTCAGTCCTTTTCTGAATATTTTGTTAAAATATGTCCTGGACATGTTCTTGACACTTCTGAGATTGAGCATCTGAGCATCACATCTGTTGTTGCATGCATATTTTTAAAACGCATATTACAAATGAATCCATCAAACCCATGGGCTTTGAGTGATCATATACTAGTTAAGGATTTGTTTGTATGTCTGCATATTCATATTTTCAGCTCCGGAAGGCTGTGATGGACCACGTGTCCGACTCTTTTCTGGAGACCAATGTCCCTCTGCTGGTATTGATCGAGGCTGCCAAGAATGGTAATGAAAAGGAGGTGAAGGAATATGCCCAAGTTTTCCGTGAGCACGCCAACAAACTGATTGAGGTAGGCACCTGTTTCTGTAGCGTAAATTGCCAATTAATATCCCCTGTCTATCCCGGATTTTAAAGTCTGGATTTGTTTCAAAACAAATGATGGAACATTATTTGTGCTCATCCAGACTGGCTATTCTTTTGTTAAACATTGCATCTCAGGGAGAGAACATTAGAGGGCAGAGCAAATTGGTGATTGTGGTATAAAGCTGATAACCAAATCCCGTCGTCTTCAGACATTTCATTTTTCTTGTTTTTTAATAGATGTTTATTAGTTCGATAAACTTGCCGGTGAGAAACCTTTGTATCCAAATCAGAGATGTTCACATAGAAATATGCATACCAGTGTTAACATTACTTATAATTTGCATTATCTTCCTCAAATTGTAAGAGATGTCACTATGAATGGTTTTTCTCAGCGTCTAGTGGTGACATACAGAGCAAAGACCCAGATATCAGACTAATACACAAGTCAAGCCTATTATTTGGATATCCCTAGCTGTCACTTAAGGAAAATTAGTGTGAGGCGTTGTGGCAAATTAGTGCGAGATGTTATGGCAAGGTATATAAAAAAGTCCCTTATGCTGTCCACAAACTGGAAATGGGTAGTGTGCACTTGAAAGAAGTGGAAAATATTTGAGCGTCAACAAGCACACAGATGCAGAAATAAATTTTAAACACAAGCCTGCACCATCGCTATTTATGCAGGGATGCTCCGTCATGACTGCCTGATCTAAGCGAGCGTGCCATCGCCTTTTATCTTTTATGCATCATATTTTTGGAGATGTGTCAGACAGGAGTCAACAAACTCATATTTTATAGCACGAGACAAATGCAGCAGAGCTGGTGGGTTTACAATGCTGCTGTCAGGGAATCGCTGCATTTGTATGGGCAGTCACAACTGTGAATCACATTTCAAACTCCGCAAAGAGTGAAACTCCTTAGAGCCCAAGGTTAAGTGCCGCCTCGGGGGGAAAACATGAAACAGCTGGATATCCTGGGCCTTTCTGATGGATTATGCGAGAAATCTGCATCACGTCCGTTTTCGGCACCCACATTCACTGCCAGTAAATAGGCCGCGTCTCTTGTGGCGTTTTATTTTCTAGATAGATGTTTTCAACCTGAATCGCTGGGGGTTTGATATCTCATGCTCACATTGGCAGGGCTAGCGACAAGCTGAAAGAAATGTTAGCTATCCTCATTAGTTTTTTTAAATCTGTTCATCTCTGTCCCTGTGGTAACGCGTCATTCGCAGACATTTCAGACTGACCTCTCCCCACAGGGGGTGGCCCTGGCCCTCGGTGTGACATGCTGTGTACAGAGGAAAAACTGCTGAAGGGAATCAAAGTGAGGGAGGAAATGAGTAAAAGCCTCCAAGTCTCGCTAGGGGCTGAAGATCAAATCTCAACATCTCAGTCACATCTCACTCTTTGTTGCCTAGACAAGACACCAGCCAGTGGCAGCTCCATATGGATACCAGTCGTAATCCAAACACGGATTACATGCACAAAACATGGGTTTATTTTGATAAGTCCTTTTGAGAGGCATTTACAAATGATTGTTTTGTGTATTTTGCTTGCATGTGGAATGGTAAGGTTTCTTTGCTAAGTGTCCTTGCAAATTGAATTCAAACTGTTATAGTTACAGACCAATTGATAGTTTTCTCTCGATTGTAAAAAAATCCATGTCATCCGAATCAGTTGTCAATTTAAGGCATACTACACTCACAAATTACTTTCTTTGTTCGGTTAAACATAAAGATATTTGGTAGAATGTTAGCAACTGACAGTTCTGGGGCACCTTTGACTACCATTAGAATGTATTCTACTTTGGTAGTCAATGGTCAGTTGCTGACATTCTTCCAAATATCTTTGTGTTCAACTGAACAAAGACATTTATACAGGTTTGGAACGAATAGAGGGCAAGTAATTCATGACAGAATTTTAAGTTTTGGGTGGAGTATCCCTTTATTAAAGACATTGTTCTTGGAGGTAGTACTTATAACCGTTTTATAGGTTTTAACTAGGTGAATCCAAATTCTCTAAAGAATATTTTTTCTGAATACATTAAGCATTAGTTTTATTTTTGAATAAATAAACGTGTTGCTTGCTATGATCATATACATAGCTGGCATGGCATTACAAAAGTAAAGGAAAAAAGGCATAATCAAAGCACATTTCTGATTTTACGGTGTTGTCTTGCCAACTTACATTATTTAGCAACCATAAACCACCTACAGTCAACACAATTACAAATACAAGACAATTAATAATACTTCATAGTATTATAATATAATACTTATTGAACAGTAAGGTCTTATTGCTGTTGGGTAGTTGTCTAAAACACCTTGTAACCATGATGAAATCACAAGAGCTGTTGTGGATTGTGTAGTATGACGCAAATGCATTAAGCCTGTATTATTGATGTGTAGCGTTTATGATTATGAATTAAATTAGTTTAGCCTCTAGCATATCATGGAGGGTATATAGTAAGGGTATGAATACATAGGCTAAAAATAGCAATTTCATTGAGAGGAATAGCTGGAGTTTTGGTTGGTATACAACCTGTTGGCAAGGAAACTGTGTTCCGGTGCTTTAGGGATTTTTCTGATATCTACATTCACGTTTGCCTTTTGTTGCCATATGAACGGAGTAGGTTGAAAAATATGTGCCCATATGCTTCTGTTTGCCAGTGGCTTTCATTAGTAAAGGCAATGTAATATATTTTGACAGGCAGTGAAGGCTTGCCTTACAATGAGAGAAATGATGTTAACCTCTTAACACACAGCACGATCAGCTCTCGACCTTCAGTCTGGTTACAATAACCCTGAACTTTTTTTGTATTTGCTCAGTTTTCCCAGCTTTTGGATAGAAAACGATAATGGCTCGGTCCTTGAGTACACAAATATAAAGTGTTGTTTAATTTTTAATGGTGAATACAAGTGTGTAATTTCTTCTCCGTTAGCATCACCAGAGGAATTGCAAAAATAATGACAAATGATAACCCACTTTTACAAATTACCGTGAGATGCATGTGGACCACATTTCTCAAATAAGTGAGATGATTTAATATGTATTGCTGGTTTTTTCTTTCTTTGTTCAGAGTTTAAATATGGATGTGGCTGTTGCTGTAGGGAGAGCGTTTAATTTGCAGTACAATGACGCATCAATGAATACAGGGGGAGAGGAAACGCAGCCAACTCTTCCCATAACTCGCAGCCTTTTTTGCACTCTGCGGGGCTGTAAAAAGTGCTATGTATCTTCCTGTGTCTCTTTTGCTTTCTCAACTGGGTTCTCGGGTACCACCCCATTCATTCAAAAGGTTTCTATTTTTAGAGGTCTTTTATATTGTAGTCAACTTGGGTCTAACCTGCACACATGGGCATACTTAAGTTATCTTTTTGTTAATTTCTCCTTTTTGTCTCTGTTTATATTGAGTTTGAACTTGAGATTTCAGAAAGAGGAGTAACTTGCCACTGAGTGTCAGCGGTGGCTGCTAGTTTTTTCCTTATACCGTGAGACGCGTCATTTCTAAAACATGCTAAAAATAGTACAAGCTTAGTTTTATTGCCTCCAGGCCTTGTTCTCAAAGGTTCTTGGCTGCTCGAGGAAAGCGAGATTGTGCAGGGACTAAACTGCCATGTGCGACAGAAAATGAGAGCGAGCGAGGCTGGAAGAAAGGAGAGAGAGAGAGGGAGAACTAGGGACAGACATTAGTTGGCGTTGCATGCTAATTGACATGTTATGTCACGCTATCACGCTATATACATTAAAATGTGGTTTAATAATACCTGTTTGTTTGCTAAATAATGGTATTTTCTAGATAATGAAAGAGGAACTGTTAATACACATACGCTAGACGTATCACATTCCAATTTATCTGTTTGAGGAGATCTAGACCGGCCAGTGTGTTGGAACCGATGAGTTATAAGCAACCTGAAGAGGAAATGAAAATGGGCTCACAATAAGAGTTTGTTTCTCAGCCTGAATCTCCTTGACATTTAGCTGCAGATGAGGCTGGCAGTCAGTGGAGTTCCTCAGGTCCTCATTTTGTGCTTGTGCCAGGCATGTTGTAAAGAAGAGAACCTGCCCCTCCGTCGTCCCAGCAGTGCCACAGAAGGGGTGAAATACCAGCCATGCTGATGGTGTGTTGCTCTTAGAAACGCCACACTCAGAAAAAGACTGCTCCTAGATTGATACTTGAATAGAAATGTGTTTGTTTAGTTACAAATTACATAGAGCTGCAAGCTATTGATTGACATTTTGATTGTTGCAAATCAGGCATTATGGGCTTATACAGTTAAACCTTAAAGGCTTCCGCAGTTGATCTATGGTTTTTCAACCTGTTATTTACCTGGTTCATGATTACAGCAGACATGGCTTAAATTTTTTATTTACTGCAGCATATTTACAGGAATTTTATAAGCAGAAGATTTTAAAATTTTCTGAACAAATGGACATGTGTGTTTTATAGGGTGTTTGGGGATAGTTCTCGAAAACATTAAAATCATTTTTCACCTTCAAGTATTTTAAAACATGTATAAGGGGTGATTCACATTTTGCATCTAAAACCATGTGGAAAATGACGCGCGGCTTTCTCTAGTCACATGACCTGTGGTGGGCACGCTGCACTCTGAAAAGTTGAAATATTTTTGATGCGCCACCTAGAAAAATGTGTGCGCCGCACCGTATGCGTGTCGCAACCGCATTACTCCCTATTTGTGTGCTCCTGTGCGTGTCTACATTTAAAAAAGAACTTTCGTGTGCAAAAGGTGCGAAATGTGAATTTCCCTTAAGACTTTCTTCTATGGAACAGGAAAGACATTTTGTTATTTGGTTGTGTGCCCATACAATGGTAGTGTATTGGTAGTGTAAAAGTGTTTTGGTAACCAACATGATTCAAAATATCATCTTTTGTGTTCTGCAGAAGAAAGTCCTACAGGTTTGGAATGACATGAAAATTCGTTCTTCAGCTACTTATCCTCATTTTTGCTTGAACTATCCCTTTAAGCGTTGCTAGGTGATTTGCTACTGCTATTATTATTTGATGATATAGCCCCTGCATAGACTTAGTTTTCTCTTTGTATATGCACAGGTATGCAATGCTCATTCTGTAGGTTTATATCTGTTTTGGTCTATAGATTTTGTACCCCAAGGCTGGTGAACCTGAAGATGTTGGCATTGGATGTGACACCCTTAGCTTTTCAAGCGCATCCCCCCTGGAGTTACCTGGGGTTTAGTATCCAGCTCAGGGACAAAAGTGTGATGGCTAAAAGATCACTCCACACTGGACTTGTTCCAGCAATCTTCCAGTTTCCAGCTGTGAGCCTTAACCACCCCAGCTTATAATGTCAATAGTTGATTTAAACAGTTGGTCGTAGTTCTCCCCCTGGAATTGCCACGGTATCAAAGACACTGCGATAGAGCTGTAATCTTCTAGAGTGGCCAATAGATACGCTGTTGAGTGGCCCTCAGGGCAGATTTCCATCAGATGGTTCAAGCCAAGCCGAGTGCGTGTCATGGTAACCGCATTAACAACGCTGTGCTTCAGAATCTCACCTGGGCACTGGAGGTAGTCCCCCACGCTCTTTTCGAGTCTTGTCAGATGAGAGTTTTCGGCTCGACGCTGTTGCACGTACTGAAGTGCTCCTTGTTCAAACTGTTGGCATGTATACATGTATTTAATGCTTGACTAGTGTGTACGCTAATGGCACCCTGCTGCTCAAGAGATTCCCACTGTGGTGCTTGAGGGGGAAGAGAGAGAGCTGTAGAGCGTCGGCTCTGGTACTCCTGTGGCCAGTGGGGCGTTTTCTGCGACTACTCTGAGCTCGGTTCAAATTTGCACTCCACTGTGTTTTGGATTCCCCTTTGCTGGCGCAGCCAATTCTCGCACATTACACAAAGGTAGAGCGTCTCCGAGCAGTTCCGCTAAACAAATACGAACGATGCTCTTCTCTGTAACGTTTAATTAAAACGACTCTCGTCTTAAGTGATGAACTACTCGGCAGCGCGCTGTGCTTATTTCGTTTTATGGTAATGCTCGCGCAGCTGACGCGAGGCAGAGCAACCCTTGCAGTTCGAAAATGATGTTTTAATTTCTTGCCTCCAAAAACAGCCACTATAAATAGATGCGAGTAATGTCTCAATTCGCAGAGTACGATTTGTGGGTCAATATATAACGCTGTGGATTTCAGCAACAGGCAGCGCTTGCTTACCTCAGCACTCTCGATTTGGGAGTTTTTGAAAGTGTCAGGAATATTTGCCTCGCACGGTTTCCTGAGGTTAAGGCAACTCGGCGGACCGGTGATTTAATCATTTGTAGGAACCGGTCCCTGATGCTGTCAGCCATCATTCTGTGAATTATATGAAATATTTTCCCCATGTGGGCAGAAGACCAGACCTCAATTTCAGGCCTAGCTTGTGTTTAGAGCCAATCCTCTGGAGTCCCTTTTCTGACATATTATTTTACAGTTCTATCAAATAATCGGACTAACAGGCGACAGCAGGTGTGTATTGTGTTATTAAAATTGTTTGTTGCAGCGAGGGAAACTATTTTCTGTTCACCGCTCATTTGTCATGTCATAAAACGCTGCGTTCTACTCTGTTTCAGGTGGCTAACCTTGCATGCTCCATCTCCAATAATGAGGAAGGGGTGAAGCTGGTGCGGATGGCCGCTTCCCAGCTGGAAACGCTATGCCCTCAGGTATGCCGAATCTTTTCACTCTGCCCTCGCGGCTTCAACGTTTTTATTTTAATCTGTGCTCTGTCCATGCAGTTTTCCATCAAAATAAACACGTCTTAATCTCAGTCCTAATCTGCAGCAATCGTACTGTATTTTACAGATGGAAAAGGGGGAGAGATGAAGGAAATGTCTCGCATAATCTAACCACACATGTGTTTTTGGTTTACTAGATGAATGGATTGTTTTGTGGTAATTGCAGGTGATTAATGCAGCCTTGGCCCTGGCCGCCAAGCCGAACAGCAAGGTGGCCCAGGATAACATGGATTTGTTTAAGGACCAGTGGGAGAAGCAGGTGCGAGTGCTTACTGACGCAGTCGATGACATCACTTCCATTGACGACTTTCTCTGCGTGTCTGGTAAGTTGGCGTCACGAAACGTGTAGCGTGTTATTGGCTCACAGAGTTCTGAAAGAGTGTTTTTTGGAAATGAAGGTACCTCTAGAGAAAATTGGTTTCACTGAAGCTTTCAAAGAACCATAAGGTCATGTCCGATGGTCTAAAACAAGCTCGAGAGCTTTTCACGTACTCAGTCAATTATAGACTAAAGTGCTTGTTTCCCTGTAGAAAAAAATGATTATTTTTCTTCCATCTCAATCATTTTTAATCTTTCCACTAGCCATTGAACCGCATGCACAGAATTCAAAGTATACATCCATGTTTCACAAACCCACCAAATGAACACAGCATGGCACACATGGTGTTATGCAAAAATTACCTGCGTATACTGGCTGCGAAGGCAGCATTTTTAAAGCCGCTGTGTTAAGGGTCTTAACTGTATTGCCTTTATTTTATAAATGCCATTTGTGAAAGCTTTTTAAAGCATTTCCGACAAAGTATGATTCAGCAATAGTATGTGAAAGCTGCTCTCCCCCGACGACATGTCATGAAGAACAAGCTTTTTACAGCATTAAGACCATTTACAGAACATTTTCAACCTGCTCTGAATGCCACTGACAGAGTCCGCTTGACTTCTCTGATAACTATTTGTATCTGACCCGTAATGGCTTTGTGCAGAGGAGTTGAACAGCTTTTATACCATTATTTCTATGCCACTAAATGATGGCACAGGCTATTCCCGATCATGCAATGTTTAGCCATGGCATTTAAAGATGTTGACTAGCCTCTCAGGAGCATACAAAAGCACTTGTGTCAACTTTCCCCTGTGGAATTGACATTCTGTCACGTATATTAAGACTCACAAGCCCCCCCGTCAGACGTGGCTTTTATGGGTTCTGCTTAAGCTTTGGGCTGACTGACTGCCTTCGCCCTCCATTCAAGGACAGATTACGGTTTACCATGTTGATTTGCATTTCCTAGACACCCATTACTAAACTGTCTGCGTTTAATCTCTTTCCGTCCGCCCTTGTGATTCCCGTTAATGTTCTTAAGTCACAATGTAAATGCGGCATAAAGGATGGGGATTTCCTGTCGTCATGCCATGCATTGTGGGGAGAGCAGCGCTCTATTACTGGTTGTGTAACCTGGGTCATTGTAAACATTGTTTCTTATGTTTCTCCTACAGAAAACCACATTCTGGAGGATGTTAACAAGTGCGTGATCGCCTTGCAAGAGAAGGATGTCGATGGGCTCGATCGCACTGCCGGAGCCATCCGCGGAAGAGCTGCCCGTGTGGTCCATGTGGTCACCTCTGAAATGGACAACTACGAACCTGGAATCTACACGGAGAAGGTTCTGGAAGCCACCAAGCTTCTGACGAATACAGGTACATAACTCAGATCAGAACAGATCTGAAGTCATTTATGGTTTGTGGTAGATGTCTATAGCTAAGACATATTATTCTATTATGTACAGTATGGAGTAAACATTCTCTTTTTGCTTTTTTAAAAGGATAATAAAGACTTGTGTATATTGCTTAAAGGGATACTTCACCCAAAAATGAAAATTCTGTCATGAATTGCTCACTATCTAGTCGTTCCAAATCTGTATACATTTCTTTGTTTGGTTGAACACAGAGAAAGATATTTGGACGAATGCTTGTAACCAAACAGTTCTTGGACCCCGTTGACTACCATAGTAGGAAAAATTACAATGATAATCAAAAGTGCCCCAGAACGGTTTGCTTTCCTACATTCTTCAAAATATCTTCTTTCGTGTTCAACAGAACAAACATACAAAGTAATTTTTCCTAATATGGTAGTCAATGGGGTCCAAGAACTGTCTGGTTATAAGCATCCATCCAGATATCTTTCTCTGTGTTCATCAGAACAAAGAAATTTATACCGATTTGGAACAACTCGAAGGTGAGTAAGTGATGACAGAATTTTTATTTTTTGGGTGAACTGTTCCTTTAACGTTGCCAAGAATCATGGATACAAAACATATAGTCACAGATGTTTATCAGCACTCTAGATCAGTGTTTCATCTTCCTTTTTGGTAATGGCACTTCTGTTTGTGTGACTAATTCTATTTAAAATCCATTGTTCTTTTTTAACATCTAAAAATGCTGCACAGGCATCCAAAAATAGGTCTGTTGCCATCGGGGCCCGAGTTTCCTTATGTTTGTTTGTAAGGTTTGGGAGGTGTAACAGTGCTGATTTAAACTCAAGGTAACACGATGACTTTACAAGGTTATTTAGCCTGTTCTTCAGACTTGTTAACTTTGCTGCTGCCAGTGATACCCAAAATGCTGCTCATGTCTGCAGTCTAGCCTTGTTAGGAAAATATTCACGTAATATCACTTGCGTTAAGTCAGCAGCGATATTACTTCACGTGTGCTTATGCAATTGCGTTTGAATGCCATCGGGAACTTTTTCATAGCTGATTGTTTATTCTACTGGGACACTAGAAGATCATCCAGTTCAGTGCAGGATCTCCCATTGGGAAATGTTGTCGCAGAGCTGTGCTTGAAATGAAATGTCTGGGTCATATTGGCAAAAAAGATGATGTTCACCAAAGATGGTTTAATTAATGTTAGACATTTTTCTGATATCCTGCAGGCTGGCCTTTTGTAGTTGCAAATCCCAAATCCTCACTACTACCTTCCTTTCTTTTTAACGCATGTCTTCCACGTTATCTCCTCCTCGCGGCCCATCCGCTGCTCCCCTGTGCAGTTGTAAATTGTGAATGAGAATGGGTATTAATGTAAATGTGTTTGGTGCCTATGGGGAGCGATCATTATGTTGGGAGGTAGTGCGTAGCTGGTGGGTCGGCTTAACTAAATGCTTGAGCAAACTGTTATAGATCATTTCGATTTGGGCATCTCATTCCACCAAATTTCAAAAGGGGTTGGTCCCAAATCACCTAGTGTGACTACATTTACCCAGCTCTTATTTAGCCCAGATTTGAACAGGGATTGCAATAGCAGCAGGAACTGTATTTAAGCCATAAAAGCATTTTGTTATCAGCACCCAAATTCAATTCATTATTATGAGGCAACACGTTTGAGAGCTGCAAAAATCAAAAGGTAATTGGAAGTGAACCCTGTTGTGTTTGCATATAGCTCAGGAATAATGCATATGTTTATTTTGTGAAGACATTTATGTGGCCAGGTGCAAATGGAGCATGCGTTATGACGATAATATGCATGAATGCAATACAGATGCATGAAGTGTCCAAGTGTAAATACAACCCAAGTATCATCTGGGAATGTTAGATTAAAATAAAAAAGGTTTGTTCTGTTCTTTCATAGGAAACCCCAACCCTCCCTCAGCAGGTCTTTGATTTTTAAAAGCAAATAGGGTTTGTGTGGTGTTTGAGGTCTTGTTGCCACCTGTCTGGATGATTGAATTATTTAAGCATGTCTCTGGATTAAGTGTACTCATCTGCTGTACTTGGCATAAAGTAAAGCCTGATTAAAAGTCTGCCCTGAGCAATCCTTAAAACCCACCATCACATCCATGAATTTTCGCCGTTTGGCTTGGCTACGTTTCGGGCGTTCCAAGTTGGATGAGAAGCGTTGAAATTCAATTCATCAAATCTAATTTGAGTTCTGTATTTCTACGGGCGAGATGTCTTGATTGAATCGTACTTCAGTTGACTCGTGTTTGCCGAGTCGTACTGGAAATGTTCCCGGGGAAATTAATCTCAGTGTTTTCGATTCAGATTAATGTTAAATGTTTCTGACCTTGTCGCGTGTCCTTGTGTGTCCCTCTGTGTCTGTTGACAGTGATGCCACGTTTTACCGAGCAGGTGGAGGCGGCCGTGGAAGCTCTGAGCTCCAACAATGGCCGGCCTGTGGATGAGAACGAGTTCATCGATGCTTCCCGACTGGTCTACGACGGCGTGAGGGACATCAGAAAGGCGGTGCTTATGATCAGGGTGAGGAGAAGCTTTGTTAAAGAGAGCTCTAAACATTTGATCATTTCCTCTTATGCCAAAAGTAGATGTTCTGCAAAACGTTTAAGCTTGGCTTCCATACAACGAAAGCGGTTGGCCAATCACAATGCCAAACATGTTTTCCCTCAAACTGCGCCTGGTAAAACTCCCATGCAGACGGAGAACAATTCAGTGCAGATGGCAGGCTCACAGATATGTGAGGAAAGGGCTAGAAAAGTATTTCCAAAATCAAAACCGTACGAGTGGATCAATCTGAATGGCTCTTTTAGTATGGAAGCTGTTGGACCGTATCCATGAACGCTACTAAGATTTACGTTAGGCCACTGAGGCCAGAAGTTATGTTTGTTTCTTGTGATCTTGACAATATTGAGTTTTTCCGAGAAAACAACAAAAATAACGGTAATGTATGACCTCCAGGTAACTTTAAATAACACATTTATGGGGACATTTTTATTCTCAACATTTTGATTGAATACAAATCTGTAGTGCTAGAAGAGTCAATATACCAATCTTTATTTTTGGTCTGTTTTCCCAGAGGAGTGAAAACGGTGATTTAAATTCATATGTTGTGAAGGGTAGCTGTGTCGGCGAACTTCATAATAAAGATGACCTCAGAACCACAATCTTGTATTATTTATTTTTAGTTAAAGAGCATTTGAGTGGATTTTTTCATTACCTTATTATGTAGTTATGTCAATCACAAAGTGCATTTCCAGTGCACTCTTTTAACTTCATGGCCTTCCTTGTGCTCTTAGTCCTTTATCTTATCCCCTATGAAAGCTTTTATTATGAAGGTAAACTCCAATTAGATATATCAAAACTCATGTGGTATTAGAGGGCAGTAGAGGGCAATGGGAATTAATGGTTTGTTCCGAGAGGCTATAAATAACTCTGAATAATACTCCACTTAGACTGAACTCTTTGTCTATGTATACGTGTAAGAGAAATTGTGAAAGGAAAGTGCTTGTGCGCATATACCGTACGTCCCAGCTTATTACTAACTTATGGTGAATTTGTTTTAAGCACCTTGTAACCTAATTGAACAGACTTCCCTTTCCAACAGCGCTAATACGGGAGCTGTAGTTGTCTGAGGGTTAATGGTCTTCGCCTGAGCAGAAATGTAACATCGGACAGATGGTTTGTAGCTCTCAGTGAAGCGTTAGCTAACAATCTGACAATGAGCAGACAATCGTCCTTTCCCGTCGCACGGGGAAATGAACAGACCCTTAACGCCGCTCACAAAAAAGGGGAGCAACTGGGTTAAAGCTATTAATTGAGGCAAATATCGTCTTTCCAGGCTAACAAGTTTTCAATTAATTGCAAAGATAATGTACACTGAGTTTGAATAATTGGCTCATGAGGAAGTGTTTTGGAATGTATTAGCGCTTTTAGTTAAAACGAAGAGTGCGGTCACGACCTGGATAATGAAGCCGAAGTAGCAATGTGATTAAAAAGAAGTGAAAAAACGGCCATACACAACGTATTCACACACTGACCTGTCTCCTATTGATGATCTGATGTGATTTTTAATCACCTCTGACTATTTCTTTGCAGCCATTGTACAGAAAACATCAGCCAACCCTGTTCATTCAGACTTCAGACTAGCGAGACGATTCATATTGGCAGTTTGATGCAGCTGGAATTACGCATCTTGGTTTTTGTAATAACCGAGGGCTTGAATTAGAATAAACACCAAATTAGACGGGGGACCTGTTACACTGTGTATTTGCATTATAATACGTAATTGATTTCAGAAAGAGATTTATTTAGCATTTCCCCTTTCTTTTCGAATCCTAGGAGGGTTGTAATTACTGCATTCATTTTCCAATCTAGTCATCCATCTCTAGTTTTATCTAGATTGATCGAATGGTTATAAAACAAAAAGCCCTCTGGCTCTTGAAGTCTGCTTGTTTGATGCCAGTTTAACATGGCCACGCAGTGTCGAACGGGCCCCTTATGCTGAACCACTTGACTATGAAGCAGAGGCAGGCATGATTTTTGCCATGTATTTTATTCCGTTCTGTATCGTGCCTTTAAAATGATTTCCAAGTGCTTTAGGGCCCTTGTTCTAACACCACTATATTGTCCAAACCGATAAGAAACCACCCAAAGGCCTGGCAAACATTTTCACGGGGTGCACTCAGCGAACCCTGGTGTAATATACCCTGCAGACATCCTGAGATGGCAAGAAAGAAAAATTCCAACTTTAATAGTGAAGTTACTTTCCTCCAAGCACGCAAGGTTAAGCTCACGCGTTTAGACAGAGCTTGAACGCTGGCCAATCAGTCAGCGCTAGTGCCCAGTGGGCATCAACTTCCCAGCCACACGGGAACTCCTCGATCCGAACAGACAAGTGTGCGACTTAGGCTACTTAAGATGGACAGAGTCTTTAACCTCAGTAAGTACTGGGATAGCAGTCCTCGCCGGTCGGCCGTCACCTAATATTTGACAGCCAGGCAGCCCTCGACTCCCATTGAGGGGATGTCACTGGTACTAATGGCCCTTCCATCGCACACATCCTGCCAAGCGGTTACTGTATCCTGGAACGGCCCTGTCTGCATCTTACCTCCACTGCTTCAGGCAACTCGGACTGTTTATTCAAATTCTTGCCCACTTCTGCCCTGGTTTATAGACATAATCATCGGATAGTTTTGTACCGTAGATCTGTACTGTCAGTAAGATACAAATTAATGCTGGCACCCTAAAAATACTTATTTTGTTTATTTTATGTCATTCAAAAAATTGATTGACTTGAGCATCCGGCCTGGACAGTGTTTTCCCGTGTTTACTTTAGCCGCAGGTTTTGGGATTCTTGAGGTGTCTATTATTGGAACAGCTGCATCGTGAGCCAGTCAGAATCTCCTCATAAATGGATTGTACAGACAGTCGGATAAGCGGGCTTGCAGCCCTGCCGAAATAAAACATCCATATCTTCTTCTATCTCGTCCTCTCCTGTATCAAGCTGAAATGCATTTTCTTGTCAGTGAGGGTTCTCCCCCAACCACCCCTCCCCTTCCTCCACCATTTCCCTCTGCAAACAGGTCCTTCTGCTCACAAGTGCATACTAATAGAGCAGCGGAGTTAAAAGAGGCATGCTTGGCATTCAGTGCAGGGATTAGAGAGAAGGAGTTGGTTTAGTTGAGTACTGGGAAAATGCGATGCACTCCCTGCATTGATGCACCAGATTATTCCTTTTCTTCTCCAGGGTCTGTTTTAGCTCTTCCAACATTTCGCTTTCATTCAAGATGCATGGACGATGTTTTATTACTGATGCTTGTTAAGACAAGTGTCACTATTGCTCATCTAAGAGTTTTCTTGGTATCGCTCGTACACCCACACTGAGTTTGTGCTGCACATGAATGTTACCTCATCTTGCAGCATTTTGAAGAGATGTTTTTAAAAGATCTTGCAGGTTTTGCTCGGTGCATAAAATTGGCTGAAAATCCATTAGACTCGTATTAGCAAAATATCAAAAGACTGGGGAATAACAGCTACCCAGAACATCCTGGCAGCTGCATAGCAATGCCCTGGAAACTGACCAGTACACCTTAGTAACGGCATGCACCTTCTTATTTACAAATGTTTTATTTTTTAAATGAAAAACTATTTGTTCTAGATGTTGCTAAAAGTAACAATTTTTAATTGGATCTTGATTTGTTGTTTAAAGGGATGCAGATATCTTTCTAAACCGCTTCCATATTCTTCCCCGCTCTTTTCTTCTCACCCCACAGACCCCAGAGGAGCTGGATGATTCGGACTTTGAGACAGAAGACTTTGATTCTCGCAGCAGGACCAGCGTGCAGACAGAAGATGATCAGCTTATTGCCGGACAGAGCGCACGGGTAAGAGTTATAGGGCTTTTGTAGTTCTCTACCAGAGAGCCATGCCATCACTAGATTGAATCTCTTTTTTATCTTTACGATGCATGGCAGTGTTGTCCCCGATAGCCCCGGGAATCTGTATCTGTCAGCAAAATACTGGCCGTGTAACGCACACAAGCCCGTAATTCCCAAAGTATTTTTACTGCAATTTCCTCTTAATTAATTTTGAGATATATGAGCCGTACCACAGTCTATTTAAAGACTTAGTGTGTCCTTAGCAGACTTGTGAGGTGCTAAATGCTTTCCTCGGAGGTCAGATTTGTGGTGTCACTACCAAATCCACCTGTGTTTTGCTCTTCTGCTCCATTAGCACAGGAAATCTTGGCATGTTAAGACCCTGTACTGATTTCATGTCAACAGCACACCCGATGTTGCCACCAGAGAAATGCATCAAATCTCGCCTCCTCTCTTCCTCCATTCCTCTCTCTTACTCCCTCCATTCATATCCTTCTCCGTTGCCTTGGCAATGCTTCTAAAAATCCATCTCGACATGGCTGGAAGGAACAGCGTCGATACATATATTTTTATTATTTTGTTATTAGTTTGAATATTCTCTAGTCCACAGCTGCGGTGGTGGTACACACAGCTGAAGATTGGCATTCTGGTTTCTTTTTAAATTCAGTATTGTGTTTAGTAAACAGAGAAAGAGAGAGAGAGAGGAAGCGAGACGGGTAACGTGAACCAAGTTGTGTATAGGGATCTTCTTGGTGAGAGTGACATCTTTCCTACAGTATAAACACTTTTTTGACTACCTGATAACAATTTGTGTAACTGCAAAAATGGTAGCGCAATTGTGTCCAACGTTGCATACATAGTCCAACATATTAATCTGAATACATTTGACGGTAAGAATTGTTAATGGACACAGAAGATTGTCATCTTTACATATTTACATCCGCTGTGCCGTACGCATATTCCGCGTTGCCGGAACTCAAAGGACTAGAATTATAGACCTCTCACCCTCCGTCTCCATACAGCTATACACTGCGTGTTGAAAATAACTATAAAAATATTCAGCCCCAATCATCTGGGGAAGGCAGAATTTCAAACTGAAAGGCTCATGTTTGGAGATAAAGGCATTGCAGACGGCTCAAGTTTTCGATTGAACCTTGTGCTATGGAAGCGAGCAGTGTTTCGGTTTTTAAGAGTTGTAGAAACGGGGCCGTGAAGGTTGTGCTTGAGTGAGAATGTGATTATATAAGTCTGTAACCACTGTCCTGCCTCCTGTTCCACCCCCCAGGGGTCTTTGATTTAGTCCCTGGCTCCATCGGGAATCCCAGTCAGTCTGCTAATGTGCGTCACGTGGGTGCTGGTGCTCCAAATTTGAAGAACAATTCGAGTTTGCAATGCCAAAAATGACAATTCCTAGTAAGAGAGATGGCTAGAAATGTAGGTCACAGAGAAGATGGCCCCATTTCTTGATATT
This sequence comes from Triplophysa rosa, assembly GCF_024868665.1. Lineage (NCBI taxonomy): Eukaryota > Metazoa > Chordata > Actinopteri > Cypriniformes > Nemacheilidae > Triplophysa > Triplophysa rosa. Next base: position 19,513,714 of record NC_079902.1, read on the forward strand.
TATTGTTAATATTGAAACGTGTCCTAACAGAACGTGACAGTGACAACGCAGAAATGCTGCACAAAGTGATTCAATCACAAGCAAGTAGAACATATTTCTTATGATTGATATGTTGTTAAACGGAGCGAGATTTCAGGGTCAGCAATAAATGACCCCACAACAGGCTACAAAGAACAGACATGGAAACAAAGAAAATGTTGCCTGTTGTTTAGATTGTTTGGGCCACATTTAGCCTGGTTATGACCTTTTATAGGTTATAATGCTCCTTTCTGTTGAGGCTTGATCAATGACACGCATTTAACCGGCTCCTTGTTTGTGTTTAGCAGGACTACTATGGCTATAGAAAGCATTGCTCAGCACAGTTATAAAAGGTTGAGAACCTTTTACAGAATTAGAAGAAATAAAGTTTCATAGCCTATACACCACCAGCCAAAGCTGTAAAATCTATTGCTTACCGAGATCAAGGCGGTCATGCAAGAAATGAGAGCGAGACGGGAAGGACAAAAGAAGGTGTACGTGAGAGGAAAAGAACCGGGAAGGGCGATTGAAGACCAATTTTCTTTTTTTAATTGGATATTATGTGTCATATTTTTTGCTCCCGAACTGTCACACATCAGCGTATCATGCACAGATTTCTGCGGGGTTTGTTTTTATATGCGATGTTCTCTGTGGGTTGGCAGGCCATCATGGCTCAGTTACCCCAGGAGCATAAGGCGAAGATTGCCGAGGAGGTGGCCAGTTTCCAGGAGGAAAAGAGCAAGCTGGACGCCGAGGTGTCCAAGTGGGATGACAGTGGAAATGACATCATCGTTCTGGCCAAGCAGATGTGTATGATCATGATGGAGATGACGGACTTCACTAGGTGAGAGCAAACCTCCCGCTTCACATCCTGACAGCCTGTCAGGGACCACACGCACACACACACACCTCTTAGACTCAACCCAACAGGCTTCTCTGGCATGCATTACTGCTTCGGTTTCACTGTGCCGGCTCAGTGGTTCAGCTTTATATTGGTTTGTATGGCAGTTTGCATTGCCCATGAAATGCGCCCTCGCCCTTTTGAGGGAGAACCTTTTCTAATATTGAAAGTCGGGCTAGCGGGGTCTGTTTTTTATACCTAATTTCCCCTGTCATTTGCCTAAATCGGCCATCAATTAGCAAGGCCTAATATTAACTCAGACAAGCACTTGGTTCCATCTCATGGACTTTTTCTTCCCTCTCAGTGGAAGGAAATGAGCTGTGCATTTTTTCGTAGGCTTTTTACGTGCCTCATTTGCCTGCCTCTTTGTTTTTCCGTCATATGTGGTTCCTGCGTTCTCCCGTGTGTGAAAGACATTGAAGGGATGAGAAATGATTTGTACTTTGACAGAGTTTACACAGCAGAAGAAAACGATTGTCAGTTATTCACGTACGGTTAAGTTGTGGTTATAACTGCTAAGAATAGAATACTGGTGTGACTTCGGTTATTTTTTTAAAAGACGTAGAAATAAGTTTGGACGGTATTTAATGATTCTTCTTACTCAATACATTTGCCTTAATGTATTTACTCCTCAAACGGTCACCTAGGAAATGAGACGAGCTTCTAGCAGAAGATAAGGTCACCAAAGTTCTTTCCCTTTATGATGGCAAAAAAGGGACATTTTAAGTGTGACCGAAAACTCATGGACCACACACATGAGAGAGACTGCCATCTGCTCTCCCAAAGGACACTGCGTGTGCGTGTGCGCGTGACAAAGAATGTCTCTAATCTATTTTTCCAGCCTATCCTAACCAAGATTAAGGCGTATCATGCAAAAAACATGATTTGACTATGTTGTACTTATTGTAATGTCTGCAGGATGCCTGTCACTCCATAGCAGCATAATCACAGAGAGAGGTTAAAATATATTTGTCCATTGCTGAATGAATGAATAAGTTATGCATATTTATCAAAGTACCAGTTAAATGATTAAACCGCAAGCTTAAAATACACAATGTTAACGGCCGATGCAAAACATCTGGTAACGTATACATCACTTTGCAGCATTTGTAGTTCCTGACACATATAACAGAAGGTAATATAAAGTATGCACATTTTATTAAGCAAATTCAAAGCACTTATATTCACTATATTCTATTAATGCATTGTTCTTTGATAATCGATTTGTTTCTATACCCTTTAGCTCCATATCCACCTCCATATTTCACATTCGTTTTTTTCCCCACTGCAAAGTGACATCACCGGCGAGGCTTTTCCATGCCACAGCACACGCCATCTGATCAATAATGACATTTTGTTGTGAACTGTTTTCATTACCATTTTTTACCCATTAGACGTTGCTGCCATAAATGTAATGTGTATATTTATCGTCAATGATCTATTGAATTGATGGTATTACTTCTGTTGAAGGTGAAACGCAGGCAATCGCACCTTGTCGAAGGCCCCCCAGAAACCTGTCATCGTCCTAAACTTAAAAGCTGCAATACATCTGTCAGTGATGTCGCACAGATTTGATGCCATTTGCATGAGAAATGGCAATCGCTGGCGATGTGTCACCTGCAGAATGTGCAGAGCGAAGGTCTCAGCAAGTTAATTCAGTCCACGCCCAAATTATTGCCCCCCGACCTTGAGTGTGTACACAATCCCATGAAGGTTAACGCTATAAAGAGGAAATTGATTTTTGGAGCCTTTATCCAGCCTCAATATTTGCAGAGGAACGACTTGCCACCAATTCTGCGTATGTCCCTTTGCGCTCATGAATAACGCATGCATTGCCTAGAATTGTGTCACATATTTGGGAGCCACCTGTCTGTGCATGCTGCGGTCCGGTGCTTGAGTGGCTATACGCCACACACACACAATTGCACTACCCCCCATCTGGAAGGATCAGTGGCTGATTCACACGCGCTCTGATTTGCGTATCCGAGTATGGAATGTCAAGTGGAATAGTCACCCTGGCTCTACAGTCACCTTGTAGTCACCCCTCACCTGAATCCTAGAGCAGGTCACAGTCTGAAGAGGGAATTTGTTCTACGTTTCAAAACGTGTTGTGGTCCTTTCTTCTTTTCAAACAGCGTCTCTGGTGAATTCCCGTGACTGTTTTGACGGATGCAGCGCTTCATTACGTGCTCCAAGGAAGACCCTCTCTGAACAACAGACAACGGGAGAGACAGCCGTAATGGGGAGGGGTGACTTTAGGGAAAGCGAGAGAGCACAAAATTCCATCTGTTGTGGGTTGGATTGTTCAGTTTAGCCTGAAGAGAGCAGCTTTGAATCCAGGTTGCGCCACTTGCCAACTGTGCTCTGCAGTCCCTTGTGGGCACACAGAACTGGCAAAAGGCTGGCCAGCTCGTAGCTGGAGCGCTACGGGGGGCCGGCATGGGATGCTGGGACGGATAAGGCCAGAATTATTAAATGAACTTGAAGTGGCAGTGACCCCAGGAAGCTGACCAGACAGCACAGAAGTGGGTGGGAACTGTTGTTAGAATGCGCCGTCTGTCTGTCTCTGCTTTTTTACCCCCTGTGTCTTTAGGCTAAGAGTGAATGGAAGCATGTTGGAGGGGATGTTCCTTTTAATGAGATTAATCAATTGGAAGGGATTTGATGATGTCTTGGCCAGATAGCTGTACATGCTAGGCTGCGCTCCTGTGAGCAATAGGCTGCGAAAGGGGGTTTTCTTTAACCTTGTCAATAGGAGAACAAATACCCACCTGAGCTGTCAGATGTGTTGACATCTTGACATGCATCATCTGTAGCTCATGCTTGCACGCATACATCGGTACAGGTCAATGGAGACCTCAAGCAGAACTGTAACTGTGAATAAAACTGTTTTTTTCTTTACACAGGGGGAAAGGACCACTCAAAAACACCTCTGATGTGATCAATGCTGCGAAGAAGATTGCCGAAGCCGGCTCGAGAATGGACAAACTGGGCCGCAAAATAGCAGACCAAGTGAGTTCGGCTTGCGTGACTCAGCATTTTAACCAAGTTCTTGTGTTTTACTTAAAGAATTGAATCCCTCCGAGACCCCCTGGTGAATCACAACAGTGCATAATTTATCTCCCAGCCAAATCACGGTGAATGAGTCTGTGATTGTACAGGCGCCACCACAGGACTGTTGTAAATTTAATCCCCACAGTCCATCACTTTATTTTCCTGGAAAGCTCTTATTCCTGGAGCCGAGTGACAACGACAGGTTCACATGCTTCGTGAAAATAATACGGGAACATTTCCAGTAAACATCAAACCGCGAGCGCTTATGTTGATTTTTTTCTCATCAGTAGCGAGCTTGAAAGGAATATTGTGAGCTCAGAAAAGGGTTTTGCACAGCAGAATCATCGCCCATCACTCATCCCACCGTGAAGGCCTCGCCTCTCAGTTTGTCATTTAATTAAAACGGCGTGTCGTGCTGCGCTAGGGTCGCCTGAAAACTACCTCTCAATGTGTAAAAAGCACACTTAAGTGTGTGATTGTAAAATCTCTAAGAATGCTCTTTTTTTCAGCAGCGCAGAGGATGTCGCCTGACCTTGAGAAGCTCTGGGTCGTGCTAAATATTAATACCCCGCATCCGAGTGCATGCGTTCATGACGGACGGTTTTACCCATCCAGCGCAGTATCCAGGGATACCCAGTTATTTATTTGCCACGTGGCTACGGCCGTTAATTAGCCATGCCAGCGAACATCTGCAGTGCGCTTTCAAAAAGATTCCTTTAACATAATCTTGCATAATAAGCAGGCTTCGCGCGAACGGCAGCGCTTCTTTTTTTGATATTTTATTTAGATCGCACTTTGATCCAGCAAGCCGCAGCTCCACTTTTCAAGTCTCTTGTAAAGCTACCTGTGCTGACCCAGTTGGAGAGGAATAGTAAATGTCCGGTTCAGAGACTGCGAGAGCTTTCACAGCCAGCCGCATCCAACGTCGTCTTTGATGTTGCTGTGAATACAATGACGTTCCCTACAGATAACAGATGGGTACTGCGCAGGTTCCGACGTGTGAGGCTACAGATGCGTGTGTTCCTGAACTAGCATGTCAATGAAAACGCATTCGTGTAGTGGTGTAATCCCAACATTGTGTTTAGTAATGGGATTGATTTGTGTGTACTTTAACAGTATGGGTGGTACCGGAGGGTCCGAAGTGCTACATGCATTAATAAGTTAAGTGCATTGGCTGTGTAAAAGGGTCCGCTCGAGTGCTTTTAAATGTGTGCATCCCTCCCCTAAGCTCCGTGCGACCCCAGGAAGGACCGAAGCCCATCTAGTGCCAGTCCTGACCGTGAATGTAGGAATTAAGGGCAGTAGGTGAACGAAAAGTGAAAGAAGGGGTATGAGGAGCCCCATGTGAGACCTGAATCCATTAAGTGCGATTCGTCTTTAATTAGCAGCGTGATTACCAGGTGGCAGTTTTTTTATATATATTTACGTAGGACTATATTTAGACCCTCTGCTCACACCTTTCTGCACAGACGATGATGCCAGAGGCTAACTGCCAAAAAATGAACAAAGGAAGCAGTTCCTTATACGGAGGGATGATTCATCAGATTCAGAGGAGCCTGTGGAGGGATGGAAAGCAAATAATCATGACACTCATTTCCCAAGTCCTCTGTCCTCTCTCGCTCTTTCACTCTTGTTTGTCATATCAAAGGCCTGTCACAGAATACACAATGGTGGGCCAAAGCATCACAGTCGTCTGCTTGTCTAGTTTGTCATGTCATTGAAATGCCGGGATTGGCGACAGACGCCGCTACACACGAGAGCCGCGTTGAAAGTGTTCTTAGGCCCCAAAACGTAGAGCGTTTCAAATGAACATGCCGTTGTTTAGAAACCCGGTACAGGTAGGCGGGTTACATCGGGACGGGGAAAGAAATGAGATTTGAAAAGAGCAAGCGTGTGAGGCGTATCGCAGAGCTCTGCTTTTACATCTAGCCAGCGAAGGGAAAAGACAAGATGAAGCGTCCCAGCTGCAGGCTTGACTACTTAAATCCAGCTAATCAAAATGAGGATGTGACAAATGTACTCCCCTGCTTCTCGAGGCCGAGCAAAGATGCAAACGAGACAGCGGTACCCGCGCGGATGGCGTAGGCGTTAGGTGGCGCGTGAAGACAGGTCTTTTAAAAAATCCACGGGCGGTACGATTTATCTGAGCATCAGACTCTACCCTTCAGGTGTTTATAATCCGGCTCGTTGTAAAAGCAGATCGTAACACTGATGTTCTCCGGGTTTGTTAGTTTTCAGGGTGCTGCCCGAAATGTTGGGGCAGGTTTAAATGGCTGTAACCGACCTCCATTAAAGTTTAAAGGAACGAGTGGAGTGCAAAGATGAAGATGCGGGATTTAGGTCATTGCCACACAAAGGTCTGCACTGCAGTTTATTAAGAATTTACGAGCAGATATCTGCAGGGGCACCTTACGAGGGCTTCATCCAAACGCTGTGCTAAACAAACAAAGCCGTGTAATTGAGATTTATAATATAAATCTGCATGCCACCACGCCGCACATGAATAATCACCCGTACACACGAGGGTGTGAAGTCATCACACGCAGACACAATCACGTGATATCATGCTTGCTGGTGGGCTTTATTCTGGTGATGTATTCTGACATACATAGTGTACTTTTCCAATTTACATTAAATCAGGAAAGATTTATGGTGATCCATAGGCACCAGCACAGGCTGGATCATTCCCAGCTCTGGCCTCTGGCTGCTTAACAGTGACAGGCCTGTAAATATTTCTCTGCAGTCGAAGAGCAGAAAATCAAGGAGACCTCACAAAATCTCAGCTCAGCGTTTTTAATGGTGGGTACCTTAGAGGACACCCACCAGCCTGGACGTCTGTTTTCATGTCATAATGGTTGGTTATTAGCAGCAGTTCATGGTATTCCCATGGCTTAGGGTGACATTCGGAATTTGACATTCATTTGCATTGGGTATTTTAATTGACATGTTTTACACATCTGAATATATATATATATATATATATATATACCGTATATATAGTGCCTTGTAAAAGTATTCATACAGAAGTATCTGAATCATTTTTCACTGTTAAATTACAATGCTACAATGAAATGTAATTATTTTGACACTTTTTTACAAATTTATGGTTTAGCAAGTACAAATTCACAGGTACGTTTTAAATGTTTAAAAGTTTTCACATTACTTTAATAAAATGCTGCCTTCATTTTTTACTGCAGAAATTGACTCCGATATAAATACTATTAATGACACCATTGCCTTAGAAATCCTTTTGCACCTGTGAATCTTTTTACAACATTTTCTAAACCGAAACCTTGCAGTTAATCTCAACGATAGCTATGAAAATCAGCACTTAAAGAGAAATCCAAAAATAAAGAGATCCATTAGTGTCCCGTTGGGAAGAGTCGAATCTGTTATTTGAATAAACACATCAATCCACCCAAACACCTAGGAAAAGTTGCCCATCAGGCTTTTCTGTGAAAATGAAAAACACTTTCTCTCAAGCCTCAGTTTTTTATAGCAAGACTGAGAGTTCAATTTTCAAGCAAGGCGGTGACCTGAACTCAAGGCCAAATAAATGGTAGCGTGGCCGAAGAACAAAAAGTGCTTTAATGGCTCAGGCGTACTCACCTCAGTCCAGTTGAGATTCTGTGGCACCTTTTAAAAATTGCTCTGCAAAAGCATCATCCATCCAATCTGAAGCAAATCTCCCTATCATTTCTGCAGAAAGTGCCGCTGGAGATTTAAACAGAACAGTTTTGGATAAATACAATAGTTGCGTCTTAACCGACTGAGCTTTCCTTCCTAGGCTGTGTGTTTGGGCATCATGGTTGTTTTTGGAACCTTTGCAAAATGTTTTGTGCTAGCAGCCCATTTAGTTTTAACAAGGCAGGGCTCCAGACTAACTTTTTTTACTAGGAGCACTGTAGCCCCTGACAAAACATTTTAGGAACGCAAGCAAAACATTTTGGGGCACAACTTAAATCAGCCTGCAATGCAATTATTCACATTTTCCCCAACATAACTGGATTACTGATACTGAAAAATAAGTTACTTGATGACCGCAGATTTGGTTCTGCTTTGGTTCTACAGAGAAGCTTTGTTATTGATTGGTGCTAAATAGAGAGAATGTAATCTGAATTCATTTGAACCAACAGAAATTGTGCTTGTCAAAAAGTATATTTAATTGTTTACAGTGTTACAAATTAAAGCAAAATGAAAGGCCTCGTGTTATGTTCTTACGATGATTCTACTGTGTATTAAGGACATGTTTACTCATGTTCTCATAACACGTGTAAATATAACGTAAAATAAAACTTAACAAGACAGGGATGTGATTTTTCCGTATAAATACGGATTTCCGTATTTTTGACCACACTGGGATCACCCGTGTAAATTGCCTAAATTTCATTTTAATTCGTGACGGGATTGGGGGGGGGTGGGGGTTTATGGATGTGCACGCGTAGTCATCATACAGCCGGCCAACAGGATCCTTTCTACGCTCTATACGTCATGCACACGCTTGTTATAAGTGTAGAGCAACCGCTTCATTCAGAACATAATTTTGCGAATTATCTTTATGTATCCAGAGAGTCCGTGAAAAATAGATGCCAAACACAGCTGTTTTTGGTACTCGAAGCGTGTGGTGTCATTTTAAAAGGGAACTGAACAGCGTTTTGTAACGTATACAGAAAATCTTGAGTCTGGAATTGAGACATCTATAAGATTTGCTTTAACATTATCTATATACAGAGACTAAAATAGGCCTTGCCATGATTTAATGGCTTGAAACTATACAAATGGTCGATCTAGTGACTGTCTATATACAAACGCGTTGAAGTCTCTACTGAATGCATACATTTAAATGAACTAAAACCGCAACAGCCTTTGCAAATACCTTTATTGCATGCGGATTAATGCGGACAAACGCTGTATGAATGACGTAGATGTGTCATCGAGTGGCTGTGTATGGAAGTCTCTTGAGGCCACAGTATTTTTTACTTTTTGTGTGCAATTATTGTGGATTACAATAAAATTAAAAGTAGGCCTCATATAAACTACACAAGGGGTGCCATTTGTTAAAGCCATCTTATTTGACATTAGCATAAGATATTTGCACAAAGCATCAACCTATTTTATTAAATATTGTTTAGGTGACTGTTAAACTAATAAACATTTGAACTGATGTTTTCAAAATTGCCAGTCAGAATATAATATAGTTTCTTTTTGTGTTGCTAAGTGAAAAATATCTATTTTTGGCAAACAGTTGCCTGTTTTTATCACGTAACATTTAATTAGTAACATTAAAGACTTTTAAAAAGGGGATTGGGGTTGGGCGAGGGTGCATGCAGTCTTCTTTTTGGTCCTTGGCTGATCACATGCCTGCAAGAGCATTCGCCTGTCGTTCCTTCTTGCTGTCTCAAGTAATCCACAGATAAATGACGTTTCGTTTTAAATGTCTCGTATATCAAATCGTTCGTCCTCGGGCTCAAGAAATCCTTAACAGCAAGCAGTGACTCGTAGTAATGCGCTCACATTGTGTGTGTAAATTTGTCAATGACGACCTGGATTGTGCGCGTCTGAGGCAAACATCAGTGACCCGCGAGTGACCCGCGCACTTGCGCGCATTTGACGATCACACACAGCCTGCACCGGTGGCAGGCTCGCGTTCTACTAGTCTTTCCACATGAAAGGAAACTCACAATTTGCAGGTCGCACATGCGTGAGTACTTTAAAAAAATTCTCGCGCTGTCTCGAAAACTATTTAGTCGCATTCTGGAGCCCTGCAAGGCCAATTTCATATAAAAATCATTTATTTAGAGGTTCGGTTGAATGTTATGTACATCAGTAAGGATATAACACACCACAAAATTTTAATGTAGCATTTGTAATTTGTTGAAATGAACTGATGCTTTTAAATATGCTTTTGAGGCCGACAGTTCTATTAATAACTCTAATATGGAAGTGGTTGTCTTTCTTGGCAGGCGTGTTGGCAGCTTTTGCCATGTCACGCTGTGGCTATTCAAATGCCGACTGATCAGTGATGCACATTAGTAACAACAACATTATCAGAAAACCTCGAATCTTGAAATTTGAGTCGCTGCTTCAACATTATTAGGTTAACAATCTTCCTCTGATCCTAGATCAGGACATTATTATAAGTGAGATTGATTTGGCACTGGCAAATATTAGAAGTCCTTTATTTTGTTCTTCGGGTAATTGGGTGGAACAGAAGGGAGATCCTCATTCAGTTTCAAATGCCACTTGATTGATCATCATGGTCCATGATGGCTTTATTTTTAGCCGTAAAAAAAAACAAGTGCACCGCCAGACCATTTAAACGTAATATAAAACACATTAGCCTCATGAGACATTCTTCTCTTCGAGTGCATTAGAGTTCTTCCTATTAAAGAAACTACAGATGAATCTTTTATCTCTGTAAAAAATGACTTTGATATTAACTGGTGCTTTTAAAATGAGTCGTCGATCGCCTTGAGTACTTTGCTGTTTCTAGTTGACACGCTGAATGTTGATGAGGTCCTTTGCAGGACGTTTCTGCGATTCGTCTTCACGTTTTTGTTTTGGAGGTATTGTATCTCCGCCCGAATATATGTGTTGTTGCTGTTGTGTCTCAGCCTGAATATGTGTTGTTGCTGTTGTTACCCTAGCTTTGTATTTGAATGCGACACTCGCAAAGCTCTTAAACGCAATCTAGAATTCTAGAATGGAGTTCACACCTGAGAGATGTGTTGAAGGATGAAGTTTGCGGTCAAGAAAGGCTTTTCTTACAGATCGTAGTCTGTGTGCCAGTACTATGTTCCCAAATGCATGTTTATAAGATATGATAATGTAAAATAACGTTTTTTTTTCTTCTTTTATAAAAGTTTGTCGCCTTTAGGCCTTGTCCCAGATGGATTTTTTGTAAGACTTTTGTAGGAGTGAAATGATGCAATTTAAAGGCACAATTCACCCAAAAATGAAAATTCTGTCAACGTTTACTCACCCTTGAGTTGTTCCAAATCGGTATAAATTTCTTTGTTCTAATGAACACAAAGATATTTGGAAGAATGCTTGTAACCAAACAGATCTTGGCCACCATTGACTACCATAGGAGGAAAATGACAATGGTAGTGAAAAGTGCCCCAGAACTGTTTGCTTTCCTACATTCTTCAAAATATCTTCTGTGTTCAACAAGACAAAGAAATGTATCAACTTTTCCTACTTTAGTAGTCAATGGTGGC